>NW_008601186.1:0-729 GCF_000691845.1 Merops nubicus | reverse complement strand
CACTCCACTTTTTTTCTGTGTTTTACAGGAATCATTGTGCAGTCCTAACTCTGTCCATCAGTAACACTTTCACTTTTTCATTGGTCATGTTTTAAGATGTGCTGTTGTTTTCTTTCTAAGGGTTATGTTTTTGTGATATCTTTAATCATGATGTAATTCAAAGTACTTTCAATGACTTAATACACTTTGTAGTGTAATTTTTTTAAAAATGCTTCTCTATATGATTTTTCAACCATTTTTTTCATTTTACCTTACTCCAGAGGTAAACCCTGATTTATTCCCTCTTGGATATGGTGTTTCTCTCTTCTAGAATTACTGAGAAATATATGAAGTTTAACTTTCTTTTTGCAGGTGGAGGAGGAAAAAAGCAAACAAAGATGCTTAAAAACACGGGCAGTGGCAGAACAGGAAGATCTTGATAAATTAAATACACCACCAGGAACCGTTACTAATCAGCAAATGAAACAAAAGCTTACTCTAAGGAAGAATGACTGTTTGAAAATTGAGAATGAAAACACTGTAGAAGAAAAGGACAAAAATAATTGTTCCTCTGAAGAGAGATCAAAATTGCTTAAAATGCTGATGAAAGGGTAAACTGAGGAAATAGTCTCTAATTCTTATTTGTAGTACTACTCTAATTTTAGGTTTTCTAATATTGTAGTTGTTGAAATAGTTTCCATAATGCTGAAAGCCACACTGAGTAGTCCACTGCTTCTCAAACATTTATGA
>NW_008601185.1:0-469 GCF_000691845.1 Merops nubicus | reverse complement strand
CCCTACTTGTGTCCTGGCGCGGGGTGACGGCGCGCTCTTCTTCACATTTTTTGGTATGAGGTGACAGATGTTGGTGTTCTTTTGACATCGATCACACCACACCGTAGCTGTACAGGTTTTCCTGGTGTGTCCCATTTTTCCACAATGAAAGCATATTTGTGGGGTTCGTGTTTTAAAGTTCTTTGTTTGCACAGCTGCTGCTAACATGTTAGCTGTGGGAGCTATAGCTGAGGTAACTGCAGATGACACTGCTTGATCTATCATTTTTTCTTGCTTATTGTCCCGTGCTCTCTGAGCAAGCTCAAGCATATCACCAACATCAGCATCTTTAGGCAATGTGGCAAGAATAGTCCGAGTTTTTGAGTTGGCATTTTCAAAAGTTTCAAAAATTTTTTTGTGGTAAAAATTTTTTTGTGGTAAAATTTTTCAAAATTTTACCACGAAGTAAAATTACTAATATAAAACAGTA
>NW_008601184.1:0-2468 GCF_000691845.1 Merops nubicus | reverse complement strand
GACATGTTCTGCCCAGCTCACACAGCTGCTCCACATGTCCAGTCCTCCATCCAAGGCTATCTTTGAGACAAACATTCATGGCTCGGTCCTTCACAGTGCCTTAGCACCAGTTACTACTTTGAATGTTTCCCACTTATTCCCAGTCAAGCTTATTTCAGCTTGCAGCATAGTCAAGTCCTGGGATCCCCCAGTGAACCCAGATGTTGTTACAGTCTCTGATCCCTTGTAGTTTGAGGGTAACAGGGTGTGTTGTGTGCCTGTGTCCACTAGAGCTCGATATTTGTGGCTTCATGAGCTGCCAGGCCACTTTACATAAATGTCCCAATATATTCTGTTGTTATCCTTGTCTTCTGCCTGGCTGGAGGAAGGGCACCTCTAATTTTGGGAATGGCTGCTGCACCTGTCACATGGTCCTATATTGCTAGCAGCTCCATCTCCTGGGTGAGACGGGCCACTCTGGTAAACTGGGGCAGCCCTTCTCCTGGATGTGTTACCCCCACAGTTACCATTTTTCAGCTCCTGCACACAGCTCCACAGTGCAGAGGTGGGCTGGTGGTGCCACTTGTCCGTGTTCTCACCATGGTCACAGATGGTATGCCACAGGTCTCCATGTGATGTCCCACGCTGGACTTGAAATGATCTTTTCGGGGTGTGAGAAGTGTGCCTCTTCGTACTAGCTGACACATGGGTCCACTCAGAGGGGGAGTAGGAAGGTGAAGTCTTATTCCCCTTCTTCCTCTCAGACATGAAAGCTTTAATTTCCTTCATGTCTTTCTGCAGGGCCTTTATAGCTGACACCAGGGTTTTTCTTGAGACATTGTCCTCATACTGCCTCAGCTGGTTAGAAAACTCGTGGATGGTAGGGGGGTTATTAGCAAATCCCTCCAGTATCTTTGCTCCCAGTGCTGAGGTGTAATTGCTAGGGACACCTTGGGTAAGCTTTTTTAGGAGACCTATTCGCATAGACACCTCATCAGGGCTCATGGGGAGCTGGCTCTCTGAGTAAATTATGTCCAGTATGGCCATCTGTCTCAGAGAGGAAATTCCCTGCTCCATACTTGTCCTCTTTGGTGGCACCCAAGGCAAATCATCTTCAGAGTGGTATCTGGCTTTAATAGCAGTAGTAAGGCAGACCCAAAATGTATGGATTCCAGTCAGTGTTCCCCAAGCCTTATCTACTCCAGCATCACGAGGCAGTGACCCCAGCTAGCGAGCTTCTCTCTCATCAAGTTTGATTATGTGTGCCCCACGGTCCCAGCATTTTAGTAGCCAGGTCAGGAGAGACTCACCCTGATCTCTGCTGAAATCCTGGCACAGGTACCTCATGTCTTTGGGGGGAATGGAGGATATAGTAACCACCTCATTCTCACAATCTGAATCTCATGCAGTTGAATTACTTGTAGAATTCAATCCAGCCAAGGTTCCTTCCCCAGGATCTCCAGTGGGGTTCTGTCTGTCAGTCTTTTGTAATTGCTTGCGGTGCCTCGTTACTGGTGCAAGAGAAAGAGAGTTGTTAGCAGTGGAAGGGTTCTGCCCTGGGGCTCAGGCTGGCACAGCCGTGGCCAGTTTGAATCTCCGTGGTTGCGGAACAGGTTTTTCTGTTTTTTTCGCCGGGGAGTATGGTGGGGTTTGGGACTGTGATTGAAGTGTTCATCTCTGCCCCACAGCAGCAGCAGTTAGCTCCAGGCATTTTTGCTGGTTTTACCGCGGCGCTGGATGAAAAGTTCTTAGGTGTGGATGAAAGCGGGGGATGAGTCTGGAGAACAGGACCAAGTCCCAAGATGCCCACCAACACGTCCCGGAACAGGGAACAGCAGCAGCAACAAAACAGCGCCTATCCGTCTGGAGGACCCAGCATCGAGAGAGAGAGAGAGAGAAAGAGAGGGATATGCTCCCTCTCCCCCTTTTATAGATCCAAGCCGGAAGTCCCGAAGACAGGAAGGAGGGGGAGTGGGAATAGAACAGGTCTCCACCTCTTCTCATTCAAGCTTGCCCCTGAGGGTCGAGCTGCGCGTAGCCCAAGCTAGCACACACTCTTCCCTTTAGATTTCAGAGCTCTACCCACCAGGAAAAAACAGGAATTTCAAACCATCACATGAAGGCAGCCCTGACCCCAAACCATGGCAAGCTGAAAGGGAAAAAATGAGATGTAAATGGGGAGTAAAGGCCAAAGCCAAGGACAGGCTGGAGCAAGGGGATACTAAAAAGGCTTAAGTGCTAACTCTAGAGCCAGGCAAGTTCCTTGCAATAGTGAAACAGTTAGTGGGAATGTTTCCAGTTTCCATGTGTTTTGCAACTCATGTAAACTGTGAGAGTTGTTTCATTATGATTACTTACCCCCTTTCCAAGTATCCAAAAGTTCTTAGTTTCCTGATGAATAATTCTTCCTTAGAATCAGTAGAATTGGAAATGTCAGAAACATTTATGCCAAGATTTTTTAAAAATAAATACCTTATTTAAAAAAAAAA
>NW_008601183.1:9198-18198 GCF_000691845.1 Merops nubicus | reverse complement strand
CTCTAAGCTCATGCAGAAATAGAGAAACACTGCTTTCCAATGGACTGAATTTGCTCGTTTTGCAGCCCCTGCTCCCCTACAGAGTCCAGTGAAAACTCTAGCCAGCAAAGCAGAGGACTCTGCATTAAGGCTACTGGCAACTGATAACCACTGATGGTTGTGTTACCATCATCTTGCTGAACATTCAAAAGGAAAGAGGTAAGTTTAGCTACTGCTTGCAAGATTCCCAAGAGAATCACTGGCAGCAGTGGCTGACGTAAGGAAACAAAAAAACTTACTGGAGTATCCAGGCTCATTCTGACTGCTCTGCAACTTCAGTATTAAAATACTACCCAAGCAAGCAACTGGGACTAATCCTTAACAGAACAAGTGAAATACCAGAACACAAACCATCTGTTTAATCTATGAAATCTAGCTGTGGTCTGATGCCCACCCGACCAGACTGCCTTTAAACCAAGTTATTTGCAAATACGCAGATAAAGGACAACTTGCTTCCACCTAAATTATAAATATCACTACACATGGCTCACAGGAAAGAGAATCCTACTAAGCAAAGAGTGATGGGTCAAATTGTTAGTCCACCTTGAACAGAATGCACAGCGAAGCCTCAAGTCAAACTGCCTAAGAACTGTATCCAGTACTGCCTCCAAATGACAGTGCTGAGGAGATAGTGGAGATAACCAGTTCCCCAGGATCAGAACTTCAGCTTCTTCTTTGAGTTTCTTATATAGTTAGGAATTAAATCCTATTACAACATCAATCAAGCTTAAAATCAATTTTAAATAAAAAATACAACTTACTAAACATTTTACCTGGGTAGCTTCTGGTTGCACAGGAACTTGACTGGGCTGGGCAAGTCTTGACTCAGCATGAACTGAAGTAAAATAATTTCACTTATTATACAGCTCAATCAAACCTTTTACAGACTAGCATTACCATCTTATCCAATTCAGTTATTTGAGAGCTGATCATCATAAAGATGATTAGTCCTTTAGCACAGCAAAGCTACCCTCAAAATATAAATTACCATTTCCATGCAAAGTACTTTTTCTCTAGTTGCTCCAAGATAATCCAGCAATTTCCAAGACTAAGCAAAACTGTATTTTGCCCAGTAAAGTTAAATGTTCCACACTTCCAAGCAAAGCCTAGAAGCAAGTGAGAATCTGAGGTCTACAAACATGCTTCAAAAGCACAATCACATTTCTGAGAAAACCACACCTTAACAGGACTGTGTTAGGACTTGTTAGGACCCTTTCACTGCACAGCAGTAACTGCAGCATTTGCAACAGGTGACCTGCAGGCTTCCCCAATATTTCTTTTTAGGATTTACCATTACAAACCTGGAGGGCAAACCATTTGTGGCATGTCCAAATTCTGTGCTGGATTCATGGGCTGTGCAGATACAATGGCAGGATCGAGCGTTTGGTTCTCAAACTCCAGCATAGAGTCCTGGGGAAAAAAATCATCCCCTCAAATCCAATTTCCTGTATTCTGTAAATATTAACATTCAGAATACAGAAATGACCAGGTCACAGCAAGGAAGCTTAATCCACACTTAAAACCCTTGGGTTTAGCATACATTTGAATCAATTAAGATATTAAAATTTCAAAAAGGTTATTTATCACAATAAAAATTCAGTCTGTTTTAGAAGTCAGAGCTTATCTGCAAAAAGATAACTGGAGGGAGATTGTAGTAGCCAGACAGTATAGACAACAAACTATTATCTTCAATTAGCCCTTTGCAGGAAGAAACAAAAAAACCCTCATTTGTTACCAAAGCATCTACTCTTCTGGAGGAGGAGAGGCCTTTTCTGATGTATTCCATTACCTCCCAATGCTCTTCTAGTTGTTCTAACTTTAGAGGTTATAAGAGCCTTCAAGAAGCAACCCAAAAAGAACTCTCCTCACCTGCTGTAGAAGTTTTTTGTAACACAGAATTTAGAACTCACTTACAGGAGGGGTATTTTACAGCTGGGCTCACTGAAGCAGAACATACTACAGCTCCCAGTGAGGCACAAAGTTCTGCCTTCTCTGTAGGTTTAGTACCAAGAGGGACTGGAAAGCTAGGTAACATTCTGACTGTACTCTGACAGCAACACAGCTTTGCTGGTTTTTGGCTTTGGCCAGTTTGCAAGACGATGGTATCTTTCCAACTACAGCAGACTCTAAATCCTCACAGCCAGGAAGTGCTGGTTTCTTTGGTTCTAGCTGCACAGCAGGGTGGGTCCCCATACCTGCATGAAGTTATAGGGGCCCTGCATCTGCGCCATGAGGTCCTGTACTCGCTGTCTTCTCACCAGAGGATCTGCTGGAGCCACAGTAGTGAGCGTGTGGGGTTCAGGAACGGGAGGAGATGTAGCCTGGGTCTGTTGCTGCAGGGAATTTACAACCTAGCAAGAAACAAGCAACCAACTGAAACTTCAGCTCAAGATTCCACTGCACAGAAGTGACTCAGTAGCTCTTGAAATGCACGGCTGTTGTCTAACTCATCACAGACATAATTCTATACAATGTTCCTACATCCTCCTAGAGTCATGCCATACTGGTGGCCAGCTACTGATCCAAGCACTTCACAGGACTGTGAAGTTCAGGCTGTGCTCTATTTTCTTTCCATCTACTCTATCCCCCATTAAAAAGAGCACTAACAAAATCTGCTCAACATTACAATCAATGTGTTCCTGCCCATGGCAAGGAGGCTGGAACCAGATGAGCCTTCAAGGTCCCTTCCAACCCAGACCTAATGATTACAGGGATTTTTTTAAAGCAGGAATTGAGATAGCAATTTATCAACCTTTAGAAATTTAACAAAAGTCAGGGAAAAGTTAAGTTTCAGAAATATGCACAGGTGGAGAACAGTTTTCTCATACCTTCCTGGTTCATGGAAGCAGAGGCAGAATTTCTGGCCCTTTCTTAAGACTTCAAAATTTTACATATTCATAGTAATGTTTAGACCCAAGTTCTCAAGTGTTACCCTAGCTAGCTGATGTATGGTCTTGGAGAGCAGCAGGCAGCATTAGTGACAGAAAGACTGAGAACAGCACCACAGAGGGACACCAGAAGCCCAAAAACAGAAGCACAGCAGGCAAGAAAGCTCAGATTGACCAGACACTCCAAAACGGCGCAGGTAAGCAGAGGTAAGGCAAACAGCAACATGTTTTAAAATAGCTCCTCATCAAAAACAGCAGAGCAACCAGGAGAGCTGTATATGAGCACCTGAGAACATCCAGCACCAAACAGCTTGAAAACAGCTACAAGGACAGTCGAGCTGCACACAGCAGTGCTTCCTCAAAAAAATTCCTCCAAAAACCCTACAGCATCTTCCAGTGTGCCTGCTGCTTGCTCAGATCATTCTGCTGTGATCATTTCTGCACATGCAAATGCCTCAAACTCCAACAGCTCTCTCCTTGATCAAATAGTAAATTAAAAAATAAACCAAACACCAACAAAACACACTAAGGAGATCTCTAAACAAAACTAAAAACCAACCACAACCTACATTCCTCTTCAAAATGCCCTTCAGATCCACATCCCCACTATCAGCCACCCAAAGAGAGGCAGTTTGACAGTTCTCATGGAAGTGCACCCAAAGGCTGCCCATGCTGGGGAACAAGCAGAACTGCTCTGCTCTGTCACACAGTCCCCAAAACCTGTGAGTCATGGACTGTTTCCAAATTAAGAATTAAGACCTCCGAGTAGAATTTTTTTTCCCACAAAATGTTATTTAGAGCACACTTCTACATCTCTTGCACAGCACAAAGTTTTAAAGTGAAAGGAAAAAAAAAGCAAGCCAGATGACTAGGTGAAACTTGAAAGGTAAAACCAGGAGCTATTCATCTCCTATGTAATTATAACCAAATTCTCTATTATTTGAGTACTATCACTCCACTTACAAAGTTTTTTCTTGAAGGTACTGAATTATTCTGAATAGACAAGTTGATGGAGTGACCAGGGACACAATTTTACCAAACGTTTCCTTTTTCACAGATAGTACAGTGCTAACTTCAGATGGTGCTTAATATTTTACAGTGTCTTTTTCAGGCCTTTTTTTAATGTCAGAAGGATCAGTGATGGGCATATGCCTTCAGACTTGTTATCACTACCAGGTACCCTGACCTATTATAATCATTGTAGGAGGGAACTACTAAAAAAATTCCATGTTTTACATATTAAGTTGACAGGATGTAATTCTAGTTAACAGCTTTCTAAGTCTGCTGCATGATAGAGTCTACTCAAATATAAGGATCATTACTCAAAAAGCAAATTATCACCCAACAATATGTCTCCATTGAGAGTGGGGGCAGAGCAGCAAGGTGACACTTTTTAGGAAAGCTGAACCTCTCTGCAGGGTAATATCTGCCTCCAGCTGCATGCTCCCCTCCTGCCACCCTGCCCCGTGACCTTCCCAGCAGGCAGAGCTGCCCAGACACCAGCAGAGGAGAATGACAGGCTGGAGATGGCCAGGGGTCAAAGGAAAGGTAGAACCAGAGGTTCAATGAGACCACAAACCAGCCAGAATGAAGCTGTATTCAGGCAGTCACAGGACAGTTTCCAATTCTACATAAAACACGTCCATCTGACCGGAACTCCACACTCCAACACACAGAAAACATTACATACAAGCAGGTTCAAATACAGGTACTTAATACAAAGGAAGCAGTTAAAATTCATAGTAAATCAAAACCAAGAAAAAACCCTCAACCCAACAGAACAACAAAAGCCCCCACAAACCAAACCCCCACTGTCACCAACAAAGGGCATCTTCACCAAAATCAAACATCATAAAATCCAAAAATGCAAATACACTTTGAAAATTCACAAGCAAATTCTTTAGTTTAAAATCTATGGAAGGCCCACACAGAAGTGTCACTGTGAGAGAACCACTTCTCCAGCCACAAACATTCCACACCACAGCAATCTTCAGTCCACCACATCTATTCAAGGGTTACTGAAAAAGGAGTTTCTGACAGCCTCCCTCTTCTTGAACAATTATGGAAATCTTCTGTAGAGATAGATGTTCTTCCAAAATATGATAAGCTTTACAGCTCTCACTGTACTGATGCCACAACGACCTTGAGCTGAAGAGCCCAAAGTCTCTATACAACGTCTCTCACCATCTTCCTTAAAGACAATTCAGTTGCATTTCCATGAAAAATGGAATTCTGGTGCCAGTAGGACTCATTTCAAAGCCAGTTATTCTCTATTTCCCCTTTTTGTGTTAGATCTTAGAAAATAAGGTACTTCATTACAAAGAAGCAGTCTGCAATCCTTAAGTTTTTCTGAATTGCTCATTTGTACCCAGTTGAAGGAATAAGGACAGAATTCTTTGTACTGCTTTGTTCTATGAAAACAAAGCTGAAATAATCCAGATTTAGCTGACTAGGAAAAGGCATAAGCAAAATTAGGAGTTTCTGAAATCAGTCTGATATAAAACTACAGCCTTAATTTTTTTACCATAGTAATTCAGTTACCACATACTACTATTCCCATGGGGAAGCATCCTGAGTTTTCAGCTGTGCAATACCCAGCCTTGCAGTTTAAGAGCAGAGGAAGTGCAACAGGCTTCAACCATCTGGGCATTTCCTACTCCAAGCTCTTCATTCATACTACTTGTATTAAGAACCACAGAGAACTGAACCTCTGAGCTACTTGGTAGAAATACAGATGTAATTCAAGACAGACTGATGCCAATCAAGCATTAACTCTAAAATGCTGTGTCATGTATTAACATCCCAATCAAGTATGACTTTCATGTGTGTTTTGGGAAGCTATCTTCAATTTTTAGAGAGATTTCTGAAATCACATGCAATAGCAGTGATATATTTTAGGGTTTTTTTAAGTAAGGGAATGGAGTACTATGACCAAGACATTACAAAAATCATTCACATACAAGGCAAAGTTGTGTAGTTTGTTCTAGAAGCTTCACACTCATCTTAAGTACTCTTAGTGGTTTTCAACACTACAAGACATGAGTTTCAGCTAGACAAGGTGAAATTGGGCAGATCAGCTAACCAGACTGAAATGGGTGCTCTCTTTTTCACCACTTGAAAAGATGACAAACACTTACTCCACTCCTACACTTAAAAGGGCCTAAAGACACCAAGGAAAAGAGTCTGAAAAATCAACCTTCTGTAATTTGCTGCTGCAGAGGGCTGGAGGGAATCAAGAATTAATCTCCAGGACCTGGAAGATGCTGCTCATGCTTTTTCCTAACAGATGGATGCAACCCAAGTGCCAACATACCAAGTACCTGAATGACTCCACCTGACTTGTCCTTTCCAGTACGTGAAAACCACCAATTCTAGTATAATAAAAAGATGGACAAGTACACGAAGCCTTGCATCTAAGGACTGAACTGGGAATGGGTCCCAAGAGCAGTGTACCACAGAAATCACTAACTGCAGAGTAGTAACAAGTTAAGTACTTGAACTATAGTTCTTGAAAGCAGCAATGTACACACAAGAGTACTTCTCCATCAAATCATGTGCATGTGCAATCTGGTTGAGGTATTAGTTGCAATACTATTTTTTTTCAGCTTCCTCTCAATGGAACTGCTCAATGGAACACACAACTATGCCATGCTGTCAGCAGCTGTGTAGATGAACTTCAGTTCTACATTTGCAGCAAAGTTCTCTCAAAAAAAGGCCTTCAAAAAACTAAGTCTTTTTAAGCCAAAGACTTTCAAGCCCTGTTTTGCCAAGCAAGCCACTATGGAACAAAAGCAAGTTCTCCACCAACTTAGCTGGAGTGCTTCATTTTTACTGTAGGTACTCCTGAGCTAAATAGGTAACTGAAGAATGAGGAGCGAGTCCAAGCCTACCTAAACAGATGGATTTTTGTATGTACTGGGGGAGCAGGGGTGCAACACTAAAACCTGTCAGGAGTTGCGGGTCAGCGGAAACAGGGATGGCAATTTTACCTGCAGCACACAAGATCTTACCTCAACCGTTTCAACTGTCCACTCATCTACCTGTTCCTTCTCACTACTGCTGAACTGAGTCTCTGCCATGAATTGTCTGTTTACATACTAAAATAAAAATAAGAAAGTGTATGAAAGTAAAAGTAAGTGGCATTAAAGCTATACAAAATGACAGTCTTTCCAGTGAATGATACCTCAGTTGATTCAACTTCAGTTGGCTCAGTGAATTCTTCTGCTGCATCAGGTTCTGTAAGAGAAATACACCATTTCTGTGAAAAAAGCCTACAGACCTACAAGATAGAAAGTTAGATGGATGCATTTCTGCAGTACTCTTATCAAAAAGATTTACTTTAAGGAAACGTTCTGGACTATTAGCAAACAGCTAGGTGTAAGAATGAACAAATATTTGTTTACTCCTGAGTGATATTAATGCCTGGAAATAGAAGCTTGCTACACACTGAGGAAGGAGTGGCTTTGTCTACACAGCTCCAAGGGGATGGGATTTTGATTAGACCTAAAACTAGAGCCTCAGTATTGCCGACCCATACAATTAAGTATCTGCTGGGTTCAGAAACAAACCTCACATTACAGGGCAGATGAAGAAACTTGTGTCTCAGAATGAAGATGAGAAAAAACATCAGGACATTAACTAAGCATTCACAGTAAGCAAACTGCATCTGCAGTTTAATCATTCTGTTGAATCCAAAGAGGCAACAGAGTACAACACAGACAAATATACTAGTCATGAGGCAGCCTCATACTCTCACCAGCTTCTGCTACAGTGTCTTCTACTGCAGGCGCAGGCGCTGCCTCCTCCTCCTCACATAACCCGTTCTGATGGTTATGGGTGCTATCAAAGTAACTAGTTTGAAGAATACGTTCCACAATCTCCTTCAGTGCTTTATCTAAGAAAATGGAAGAAGTTACAAATTAACAGTAGCTCAAGCCTACTTGTCTCCTCCTTCCTTCCCAAAAATCCCACAAATTTCATGACTCTTTTGCTGGAAAAATGCTGCTGCCCCAAGCTAGTCCATGGACACTGCTGCTGCAGAATTTCTTTTCTCTTCCTGGGTCATAAAGAAATAATCCACTTCCGTTCAGAAAAAATCTCCAGGGCAAGGAGTCTCTCAAGAGTATGTAATACTCCTGCAAGCCATTTGCCATTTCCTATTTAAAAACAGTACAGTACATTTCTCACAAAACAACTGTCAGCACAAGCCATTTTACACAGGTTCCACCTTCAGGAAAGTTCTTCCCCTGAGGTGACGTGGCTCAGGGCAGCCTCTGGAAACGGAACAAGCACAAGCTTGCACTGGCTGCCTCAGATGAATGCTGTGGCACCCTAACCCAAAACAAATCAGCCTCGTCGGCAAGGCAGCACTGCTGACTGTCCAGGCCAACAAACACCAACACAGACTCAGAGTGGTTGAGTCACAGAGCATGCCTGGCAACTGATGATCACTGTATGGATCAATACACTGAGAGAGGAGCACAGAAATAGTCAACTTTCATCCCTGTCAGAAGGCAAAGCAAACGAGCAACCTCCTGGGCATCATTCTGCAATAAAGCAGGTTAGACAACTGCAGTACTATTACTTCACTTTCTAGAATAGAACACAAAAAAAGTCTTTCAGCAACTCAATATAACACAGGTAATTTTTTTTTTTAAAAGGGGGAAAGTTGTTAGCCATTTTATATTTAAAAAAAAAAAAAAGAGATAATCTTCCCTAAAACTTTCAAACTGATTTCAAATTAAGGGATTTCAAAAAATCCCCAATACAAGTAACAGACAACTGCCTAGCAGAGCCATCTTCTTAAGGTCTGGCATTAGAAGTTACATATTTGTGAAATTTTACATTTCTGCAAGAAAGGATTCCATCTGCATGATCACACCCTGATTTAGAGTTAATCAATCAGAACAGGGCTAAACCAGAATGTTTTTTGCAGGAGACAAGGGGAACAGAACACCCCACTAAATAAGGTTATGCCAGTTCATATATTATTGACAAAGCTCCTTGTTCACACACACGTTTCCAGAAAACACAGAACTTCCAGTAAGCACCAGCAGCAGCAGAATACTGCTGA
>NW_008601183.1:0-9167 GCF_000691845.1 Merops nubicus | reverse complement strand
AGGAATGCACTCAGCTTAAATACTGAGTAATGCTGCATTGGTTTAAAAGCAATGGACTACACCCAGCAAGTTCATACTTCAGTAAGTTATTGTTACAGTCCATCTAAGGCCTGAAAAAAAAAAAAAAGGCAGCTACTGTTAAAAACTCACAAAGTTAATTAACTGTCACAGTTCTCTCATATCAGACACTGTATTTCAGTTCAAGCCCAAATTCAGTGTGCTATCTTTTGTGCTGTAGAGACTACACTTACAGGTTGTTCCACAAACTGGCTTTTCCTTGCCTTCCAGTAAGTCCCACAGGTGAACAGATGCTTGCTCATACTGCTCATTCAACCTTAAAAAAATGAGGAAGAGTTAATTTCTTACCAAGTCTTTAAGCTACCACAGCACGAACACACAAAGGAAGCACTCCCCTGTAAGCCCACCTCATGCTCATGTCTCGTTCAGGGTAAACCAGCTTATAGAACTCGTCCAGCATGGTCAGCTCCTCCTCTGTCAGCACTGGCACCCCACTGGAGCCCTGCTTCAGGTCGCTGCGCACCTCGTCGTCGCCCAGCTTGTCCAGAATGAACTGCAGCTCCAGCACAGTCTTCAGGCGCTTCTGCTCGGCCTCCTCTCGCATCAGCTGCTCCCGGCGAGCTGTCTTCTTTATTGTCTTCTGGATCTGTTGCAAATGAAAAGAGATTTTTTTAAAACTGTGTCCACTTGTAGCTTCAGACTATTATTACTGTATGTGTAATTCACAAAAGAGGCAGAATCTTGAAGAAGGAACTGCAGTGCTCTCAGCTGCTGAAGAGTTTACACCTTGTGGTAATAGAAAGTAGTGAAAACCCTCAGCCCTGTGTTTTGTCAGAAAATTACCACATCATATTTGTTCCCATACTTCTATGTAGTCCATCCGAAGTATCTTTTAGGAATAGTCTTCGGCAAACCTGACACGAACTAGCACATGGAGTAAAAGAAAACAGACAAACATACAGGACACCGTGAGCATTTCATCTCTGTAAAGAGAGGCAACTGCTGCATCTAGTGTCAGTGAAGGAGTTTCAAGCCCAGGTGTCTGGGCAGCCCACGTTGTACCGCTTGCTCTTCACTTACATCTTGGCTCAGAGCCATAAAACTCCTCTGCAGCTCTTTAGCGAATTCCAGATTATTTGTCACTTCCTGGTATTTTGACACCGCATCCTTAGAAAGAAAAGAAACTGAAGTCAAGCATCACAACCGGGACAAACGGCACACTTCCAACAAACTCTCACACATGGAGTCCCTAAGTGAGACACGGCACCTCTGGGGGGACCACCACAATGTGGAGTCATATTTTCATTGTCACTGGCCACAATATTGAGAAGGTTGTGTATTTAGGGCCTCTAGTTTCTTAGATAAATATGCTGAAGCACATGCTTATACATGCTCACATGGATGACAACTGGCTTTTGCCAGTTTCTGACAAAAACCACCTCACAGGCAAGGGGGATGGGGGAGAAGAGTAATCTGGCAGCTCAGAAGCGCTGGAAAGATAAAGCCTGGAGTATTTATGCACTTGATCTTGAGACAGAGCCAAAAATCAAAATGCTATACAGAGCACACTGTTCCCTTCTCCAGAAATCTTTATTACTTGCTACTTCTGATTTGCACCAAAGCAATTCAAATCCCTTAACCTACTCTGCAGTACTGAAAAAAAAAAAATCAGAGAATCAAATTGGAAGAAAAAAAAAAACCACAAGACAATTGACACATTTACAGTTCCTGCTGTGACAAAATTAATAATGGCTATGTTCTTTGTAAGAACAACTCAGCCAAAGAAGAGGTAAAGTCCTACTTGCTCTGAAAAGCAAGGCACCTAAACAGTATTTACTTTCTTCTCAGGATTTCTATATAAAATAGAGCTAAAAAACTTGCACATATATACATAAGGTGATTTACAAAACCGCTTCTATAAATCAGCCAAGAATGATGAGAAGACAAGTGAAAACAAACACTTTCTGCATTTCTCCAGACAAAACAGACTTTATCTTTATGAAGTATGGCAGTCAGGCTGTGCTCTTCACAAAACTCAGTGATGACCTTCCCTCCTCAATATGCAATTTCAGTTATCTTCCCTGTTATTATCCCTTAGATAAGAAAGCTATTGCTGTTTTCACAATATGCCATTAAAACTAAGCCTACACAGCTCAGTGCTATTTCAGTTGGCACAGAAGAACCAAAGTGAAGCCTAAACAGAAAAAAAAGACTTTAAGGACCAAGGGAAGCTGTTGTTTCTTTTAAAAAAACAAAGAGCTGCAACAGTTTCAGAGTAGGGTTTTCCCCCCTTCACTTTTTTCAGTGTTTAAAATGATCAGCAGACCACCACTGATGACTGCATCTGGTAGTCTCTTCAGGCCTAAACATGCTTGTTTGCCTGCTCCAACTGCATTTGACACTTGCTTTAGATTTACAGCAACTGGAAAGCTGCTGAGTCAAGCTCCACAGTACCATACTTTGAGAAGCAGCCCCAGCAAGGAGAAGCGGCACACATCCACCACGTGCAGCTGACCCAGGGCAGCACATCTGCTGCACTGGCAGATACACAGGGGGAAGCAACTGATGTTCAGAGCCCTCAGTCTAAGCTGTACCTTTAACGAGGCTGCACAACGTTTACAAGCTACCAAACCAAGCTCCTGAAGTTCTCCATGGGCACATTTCCTGCAAGGGGAAGGATGATGTCCAGAGAACCCCAAAGGCATTGTTTAGTTCCTTCAGCAGTCCTAGGTTAATAACACACGCCAGCTTTCACCACAGCTTATTTACAGCCTGACCTCAAAGCATTACAACACATTCCTCTACCCGTTCTTTCAGATTTACAGAAAGTTTCAGATTAACAGAAAAATTGAGACATTGTAGGTAATACAAAACTGAGGCCAAGTCAGAGCTCAGAAGGAGAAAGGGGGAGTGAAATTCATCATCTTCCACACCAAGGTCACAAAACTATTTAATCTGGTGAGTATTGTTTTTTCTTTTTACCAGTTGATCTTGATTCAGACGTTCTCCCTTGTTCATTCGTTCCTGGTAATCATCAAGTTTGCTCTGAAAAGAAAGAAAAAATGTTATTATGAAGAGCCAAAATCAGGTTACTGCTTTTTTTTCCTACTTCTAAGGAAATGAGGTACTAAAATATCACAGTAAACACAGAGTGTAACACATCACACAAGCATGCAACTGTCATGTAGAAATAGCACCCAAGAAAAATTGTCTTCAGAGTTAAAAAACTGTAAATACTTCCCTAAGAGACAAATGCTTCAACCTCACATTGCTACCATAATCTACCTTCATGACTAGTCCTAACTTCTGAGGAAACACACATTCCCCCTAACGGGAGAAGCACGCTCAATGCACATCTCCTTCAGCCTGAACAGCAGAGCTGAACTCAGTTCTCAGCAAGAATTTACTGTCACTGTATTGCTACAGTAACAAAAACCCCACTGCAAAAACACACTGCCATGCTATGGAGAGCCTCAACTGCAATTCTCTGTAGTTGCATCAGTTAAGATACTTTGGAAGAATTTAAAACAGTTTCTAATCCTTTGTGCAAGTGCCCACCAACACAATTTGTATTAATAGCTCTAAAATATTTGTTCAGGAACACTAAGACTTCTTTTTCATGGGGAAAATCTGAAAAAGGAATCATTAGGTTAATTTTCAGGAGAATCAGTTCTCTAATCTGCTTAACTAAAAAGCCACAGAGAACCCTGGCATTAGCCAAAAGCATGCAGAATTTATGTATGCAAAAGTGGCAAAGATCCTACAGGCTAAGAAGAAAGGTCCTCACAAAGGAAGCAAAGTCTGTAACAGTAACATACCAAATTAAGCTCTAAGTTTTCACCATTTCTGCATTATCACATATCACACTTTTTACAACATTTGCCTTGATCTCATTAAAAGAAAGCTATTAAAAGAATCCCTAACAATTATCTTCCCACTCTAGCACAACAGCAGCATCACAAGGAAAGCACAAGAAACACTTCCTTCTGAACTGAAAAGAATTAAACCCCTGATGCAACCAGTTTCATCTGCTGTTCACTACTTTTGTTTCAGGACATCTCAGTTATATTTTCCTACTTCTAGAAGTAGGAAAATATACTGATATTTTTCTAGCTAATTCAACTTCCATGCTCAATCTCTGACCTTTTAGAAAGATCAAAGTCTGTGGAACAGCTTAACAAGAAAGCTCCTCTTACAAAGTATTGGATGCCAGCATCACTTACTGCACCACACAACCACCCTGACCAGACTTGGTCCTTCTGGTGTTCTCTAGTGCTGACAGTTTATTTCTTTGGAAATCCTACAGGTTAAATGGAACACTCAACTACTTCATTTTTCAGTGTACCAGCCAGTCACGGCCTAGGTAAAGTCAAAAAAGGATTTCCTGATCTCCAAAAATACACTGCTGAGAATTTCATGCTGGGGACAGACACGAGCAGGGTGACAGTTGTCAAACAACAGCCACAGTTCATCACCTACCCAGAAACCCAACCCTCAAGAGCATTTGGCATATTGGAAATCTACCACAACAGGAAACTAGGTCATTTTACTCTTCTACATCCTAATTTTAGACTAGATGATGACATGGTTGGACAATCACAGTCGTTTTCATGACTGAAGAGATAGTAGCTGAGCTGTCAAAGGGGAGGGTAAAGAGCTCAAACCCTGCAACACCCCAGCACAGAGCTAGCCAAGGCTCACTGACACCTCCTCTGCTTAAGGTACCTTAAATCCTACCAAAAAGTGGCTTTGCAGACAAATTTCAAGATCCTACTTGCTCAAGTCCCTTACTTCCATGCTATGGACACGATTCCCAGTGATGCAATTGTCTGTGAGGCTGCACAGCAGAGACTGTTAATACCAGCTGGTTTAAACAACAGCTCCAAAAATGCTTTAAAAACCCCCAACAGCTTCTGTGATACAGCTTCCCACACAAACCCACAAATGACAACACTACAACAAACAGGATAGAGCATCAATTCTAGGAGAGCACTACTCAGGTAACTTTGTTGAGGTAAACATATACTGCAAAATTACACTGCAGAACATTCATTTAAACCATTTTGGTGGCTAATGGCACAGAAGAAGGATGAGAGGAAAAAAAAACTAAAAAACTCTAATTGTTTCTGTAACCTTTTCCCACGCAGCGTGCTTGGTATCTCCAGATAAAGTAAATTGCAATAACATATTTAAACAGCACCCAAGATTTTCTTAAGTGGTCAAATATACTCAGGCCTAATGTAAATGCTTTGTTTGCTTTTATTCAGCAGTTTATCAACTAAAGACTAAAAGACAGTGTGTCTATTTCCAACTATTAGGAACAGAATAAAAATTATTTATCTTCACTTTTTTCCCTCAAAAACACTGCTACCAGAAAGTAAAAGCAAAGAAGGGAAGCTCTCTCAGCTGCAATGCAGAGGATAAGCAAATGTGTATTTAGTTATCACAAAGATCTCTGGTGCTAAATAAGCATTTTTCTGTCATCCTAAAGACACTATAAGATCCAACTGCTGCATTACATAAAAATATTAAGGCATCAAAATATTTGATCTGTAAAGTAACAGCAACCTAAGAGCAGCACTAATGCTGGAAAGTAACTGCAGCAGAATTCCTGCTTAGCAACCTACTGCAGTGTCTGCAAGAAGTAAAGATCTTCTGAATTTCACCCCTCTTACACAACTTCATCCTCACTCATCACACAGAGCCTGAAGCATAAAAGCTTAAAAAAAAAAAAAAAAAAGTGGCAAAATGAGCACATAAATTGTCTGTTAAGCAGCTCCTGAGTCAGCAGCCCCCAGTTCTGCAGACAGCAAGCCATGGTGCTTCAGCAGTTTTTCCACTGAGATACCTGAAGTTATTTTGTATTCTGGGGTTCCCCAGGAGAAAAGCCCCTCCCCATGGGGCATGGGCAGGCTGGCCACTGCTTCAGTGTGCCCCAGATTTTATTTGAGTAGGAATCCTAAATTGAATCGCTTTATTACAGCAACAGATACTTTCCCCTCACACTCAAGTTCTCATCACCCACTCTGAACTGCCTCAAAAATATCATCCTAAAGTGAGGGGAAAAAAAAAAGGCAGCAGTTACATGTCATTAGCATCCAAAGCAATGCTGGGTTTAAAAAACCCTGAGCACTCAGCTGTGCTGTTACAGTCATTTACAGTGCTACGCTATAAACTGGATCACTGGAATGATCTGATTAAAAATAACCTTTAAAAAAAAGGGGGCCAGGAGCAGGAGGGAGGCACTATATTTAACCAGATCATTTCAATGGCATGGTTTGCACCAGTCACAGCAGCACGAGTGCACATGAGAAGCTGTGGGGTGGAAGGGCAGGAGGTAACCTCTGACCAGCTGAAGGAAACATTTCGTAACGCACGCCTCACCCCAGGCAAAGAAAAGATACAGGGGGCTGCTGCAAGGCTGCTTTCTGAGATCTCAAAAATGTAGTTTTTTTAACAGCATTAAGCAATTAAGATAAATCCAAAATTTAAAACAGCTGCCTCATACATCTCACACTGAAGCAAAAGGAAAACCAAGCTCTGCAATACGATTGATTAACCTGTTTTACATTTGCACATTGTGATTTATCTGCCTGCCACCATCACCTCCATGCTCATTCATCACCAAATTCTCAATGAATGCCCAGAAACAACTGAAAAAAAAAAAGTTTCCTCAGAAAAATAAGCAGGAAAAAAAATCAAAAAGGTAAACTGCTTCCACTGTATCAATTTAATGAAAGGCGGAAGTTCAGAACCTCCCACCCTGTGCCCCAGCTCTCTGATGTGTATCTGAGAACACTCCCCAGGGTGTACACACACCTGCTGCCCAGCCCCAAGAAGCTGCTTCAGTCCTGAGTTACCACCAGGAAAATGTAATTAGGCATTAACATCAACATCCCAGAATTCAAAACACTGTCAGGTCTTCTGCTTAAACCAAGTTTGAAATAACAGTTGTAAACATTCTTGTGGGTTTTGTCCCCAAGGTCTGGTCCATCTGTCTGTAGAGAAGGCAGCACCTCCACACCAGTCAGTCTGAGTGAGCAGTTCTGTGCCTGGTCCCCCAGGCTGCTCACCCCAGAGGACACTGCCCACAGGGGTGTTCTCCTGCTCTCCAGGACAGCCAGCCAGCAGCTGGATCCCACCCAGCTCCTACAGAACGGCTGGGGGCAGGACCCACTCCTTCCCAAGGGCATGCAGGGCTGCTGGACACATGCAATCTTCAAAAGGTAAATCTTCTCCACTCCCCTGAGGTGACTACAGAGGGAAAAAATGGCTTCTTCAGTAACCAGAACTAAGTAAAGCCAGGGAGGAGTGGAATCCCTAAAGGTTCTGGTGGCTGCATGTAGATATTCTCCTTTCCAACCTTCACACTGCATTTCCTAGACAAACCCTAGGAAGATCCAAGCTAAGTTGACTACACTGCAGGTGACCTGAACTTTTTTTTTTCCTATACATCATTTATGTTCAAAATTAGTCACTTTTACAGGAGCAAGTGAATTCTAGAACACAAGTTGAGTCCAAGAATGCAGACTGGTTTCTCCAAGCACACTGTGTATGTTCTTCTGAAAGGGGAAGCATCAACAAAACAGAGCAGCCCCTGAAAAACTCAACTAGATCTTTCACAGCTAATAGGACTCATCACGTACCTAGTTAACAGCATTTGCTATGAGAAATAATCCCTATGCTACACAAAACAGTTAAATTCAGAACAGGCTGAAAGCAAAAAGTACCAACCACTACCTAATTTCACAGATAAACCTGCTTGGTTTTTAAGAGATGAAGCCTGGTTATCCAAAACTGCTCTTGAGAGAGGTTTCTATGAAAGATCTGGGCTTCCAATACACAGTTTCAAAATCACATTTCATGTCCAAAGCTAAGCTGGAAACCAAGATTCACAAGGGAGCTCCTGGAGACACTCAACAAGCCTCAAATGCTGAAGTGGCCCAAAGAATGGTGCAAAAGCACTGGAGTGCTGCTGGTGATGGGCCACTCGAAGCATGGCACTCCCCTGCTGCCATTAGCTGCACCTAAAACTCATCTCAGCTTTTACTACAAGTTCTTAATTTGCTATGGGAAACCCAATACTTTATTGAACCAACTCAGATCAACTTGAAAGATCCATCCACTGTCCCAGTGAACATTCTTGTGTCATGAGAGGCATTTTTTAAGCATTCATTTTTTAACCCAGTCAGAATCATACTCCTTTGGAAATCCACAGGCTGACACAGCAACAGCATCTGAAATGACCAGCCACAGCTAAAATGTGCCATCTTTTTAACTGTACACACCAAGCTCAAGTCACAACAAATAGTTCAGGCTGACATCCCTACTTCATATTTACAGTTGCCCAAGGACAATCTTCGTGAACAATGAGATAATTTGCCCCTCTGACAGAACATTTGCTTTTAAAAGCTGTTTTTACTCAGCTCACGCTCTATTACACAAATTGAAAGGAAAATAACTTTTTTTTTTCCCCATTTGTCATTGTATTAAGATATAAGCTGGATCTACTTCCATTTGGCTTTTTTGGAAAGGTTTGTCCCTCTAAAAATCCAAAAAGCAGAAGGGGCAGAGAGATGAAAAGGCAGGTCTTACTGAGTATTTTCTGCTAGGGAACATGGAGAGCTGGTAGGACCTAATAAAAACCTGAAGGAGTTCATGCAACTTTTAAATTAAATTGTCAACATCTGCTCAAGTTGCAGGTCTGAAGGTCTTGTAGAGGAAATACCCTTCAACTATCCCCTCCCATGCACACACAAATATCTACACTCAGCTAAGAACAGAGGAAGAGAACTCGATAGCACCCCTATCATTTCCAAATACAAAGACATGAAGAGAACACACGTTTTGAGGCCACGTTTTCACTTCCATTTACAAACAGCAATTCAATTTATCCTAGTCCCTTTCAACACAAACCTAACTCATTCTTTCAAAATAATGAAGTCACTTCTAGGAAGAGAAAATGAAAGTGTAACTGGTAATCTAATACTTCTATAGTTCATAATCAAACTTTCAAAATAGCCTAGAACTAAGTTCTAAATAATGTCTGAAACTGTGTATTTTGAAGGTCACAACATTTTATCCTCAGAATTTAGAGGGAAACATGGCAGTACATAATTTATTTCAAAATTTCCAATTTCTCCATAGAG
>NW_008601182.1:3678-3931 GCF_000691845.1 Merops nubicus | reverse complement strand
GCTGCATCAGAAAGTTATCTTCCACACTCTCTAGGAACCTCTGTGACTCTTCCTTCTCTGTTGTATTATATTCCCAGCACACATCTGAGAAGTTGAAGTCCCCCGTGAGAACAAGAGGGAGCAAACGTGAAACCTCTCCCAGCTGCTTGTAGAGTATTTCATAAGTCTTACCATCATGATTTGGGGTCCTGGTTTGGGGTAAAACAGAGCTGGTTTTGCTCAATTAATTTAACTTCTTAGTTAAACCTCTTGT
>NW_008601182.1:0-3019 GCF_000691845.1 Merops nubicus | reverse complement strand
CTTTCCCTTTTGAGGGTGGGGGAGGGGGTTAATAGAGAGCGTCTGTTACGGTTCTGGGGTCGGCCCTGACCCCAAACCATGGCAGACTTAATGGCGCCCAATGTGGGGCACCAGCAGAGCTCTGATTTATTGCCTTAATAACTCTCTGTTAAAAAAAATATCACCCTTTTCTTTTCTGACTGCTTTTAAGGGTTGAAATTTAAACAGAGTATTTTCATCATGGAGTTTGAAAAACCAATGCTAGTATGTATCTCATCAGAGTTTATTTTGGTGATGAGTGCCTTACTGTTCCCTCATGTACTGTATGCATTCTGTTATGGTCTATTTGTTCTCACTGTCTATCAGAGAGTTATTGGCTTTCACGGCTTTCTGGGAGAAGGAGACGCTAATGATCCACTGGAATGACCCCCTGTGATGGTTTGAAATACCTGCTGCTCCTGGGGGGTGGAGTTTTGAAATCTAAAACCAGGAGCAAGCCTGAATGAAAGAGACGGAGACCTGTTCTATTCCCACTCCCCTCTTCCTGTCTTCGGGACTTCCTGCTAAAGTCTATATAAGGGGGAGGGGAGACACGCCCCCTCTCTCTCTGCTGGGACCCTCATCCAGAGACGCTGCTCTGTTTGCTGCTCCCTGTGCTGGCACGTGGAGGTGGCCATCTTGGGACCTGGGCCTGATCTCCAGACTCATTCCCTTCCTCCATTGACATCCAAGGATTGTGCATCCAGCTTTAATTCACCTCAATCCAGTGAGATCCAGTACTGGGGAGCCTCAGCACAGCGTTTTGGTTTTGTATTTTTGGAAATTTACGCCTCCTTACTTTGTTGTCCCTATAATCCCTATTACCCTGTTAATCCCTACCCTTCTTCCTTTCTGTTCCCTGTTAAATAATATATTTCATTTTGTTAACTTTTCAGTCGGTGCAAAGCTTTCATTATCCCTGCCTTCCTTTGTTTCTCTCTCTACCTGGGAAAACTAAGGGATAAGGGAGGGGGAACACAATTCTGCCTTCTAACCGGGACAACTAAACAACAAAATGGTCCTGATACTAACAGGATGTTGTTAATAATAATACTTTCGGTTTTGTCTGGGGAGTTTATACTGCTCCCCACAATAGTCTGACACCACTAGAGTCTGGGATTCAATTTCATTTTGAGGCTATTTGATACGATTGTGATTCTCATTATGTTAGCAAAAAAAATATGTTGTTTGTGTCATTGGCAGTTAATCTGTAGTTTGTTCTGTTTGGATTTCCAAAGAATATTGTGAAATGGTGTCAGATGGGAGGTTGGAGCAGGAGTATGCTTTGGGCAGCCCCCTCAACTTATAGAGTGTATGTCCCTCCTGAACTAGACACTGCAGTTCCCCAGGCTCCACAAAGCTCTGCCCACGCTCCACAAAGCCCCCCAATGAAACCCCTTGCTGCTGGCCCAGCTCAAATACTGAGCTGAATCCCATGGCTGCTGGACAAGCTCCCACACCAACTCCTGCTCCTGCCCCAACTCGAACAACCATCACTGCAGCTATACAAACAGCCCCTGTAGACACTCACCCTCAATCCACACCAGTACAGGTTGCTTCTGTGAGTAAGAAAAAGAAACCAAGCAAACGCCGAGAGACATCTCAGGGAGGGGTTGTCTCTCAAGCAGAATCAGGGTTGGAGTCAGAACCAGATGCAAAGCCTGACCCCTCTGGTACGGGAAAGAAACACCTAACAAAAACAGATCGCCCAGTTTTGTCAGATGATGATGGAGCAGGTCCTTCAAGAACTCGCCAAGATTCAGATGATCAAAAAGCAGGTCCTTCCAGAATAAACCTATTTGATGGGGATTCATCAGATGCTGATGTCACCACTAACTCTTTGTGTATGTAGGAGCTGAGAAATGTGAAAAAGGACGTTAGCCATGGTGAAGGTGAGATACATGACACCTGGCTGCTTCAATGCTGGGATAATGGGGCCAAGGGCATCTACTTGGATGGTAGGGAAACCAGGCAGTTAGGATCCCTGTCCAGAGATGGAGGCATTGACCAGGCATTTGTGAGAAAGACCAACACTGTCAGCCTTTGGAGGCGACTCCTGTCAGCTGTAAAAAACAAATATCCCTTTAGGGATGATATTGAATGCCGCCCGAGCAAATGGACCTCCATGGAAAAGGTGTTAACTACCTGAGGGAATTAGCTGTGAGGCAGGTCATTTATGGTGATGGGCATGTTGTGCACCCTGATGCAATGCCATACCAGCACCTCATGCTGCGGAAGTTTGTGCAGAGTGCACCATCAATGTGTTCGCGGGCCCCCATCAAGGTATGCCCACACACTGTCAACAATGGTGTGGGGACGAGATGGTGAGGAACCAACAGTGACTGAAGTGGCTAGCAGGGCATGACAGTATGAGGACAGTATCTCTGGTCCCATATGGGCCTGTGTATCGGCCCTGGAGAAATCGTCTGAGAAATCATTTGAAAAGCTGTGTGAAAAATTAGAGGGTAAAAATACGGTAAAGGTTCAAAAGTCCAAATCACCAGTCTTTGAGGTGGTGTCGGGGGAAAGTCGCTAAGGGGAATGATGGCAATGGTAGTTTTGTTGTGGTCTCAGCAAAGTTCCGGCACTCAGGGTGACGTTGGCCAGAAGTTCTGGAAGCTTCGCCTCCTGGGAGTTGGAGCCAAAATGGCGGTGCCCTGAGGTGCACAGTTCTGGTACAGTACTGGGCAGCAGAAGCTACAGCTACAGCTATGCGTCCGGAATCACCTGGCAGGGGATCACAAACGTGGCTCTGCAACGTGCTGCAGGCAGCTGAGAAACTGGCTGTAAAAGCAGGTAAAGCAGCTCCAGTTCCTGGGGGGGAGGAAGCGCTGCGAAGAATGCCTCCCAGTCACTGAAAAAGCCAGAAAATGAAAAAGGATCAATTCGATTCTTACACAAGGTAAACCATAGAGGAGAGGAAATGTCCCTAGAAGGGAGGCTGCTTGAGTCTGCTATGGACAGTTTTCTGGTACAAACACATTTGCCTCAGATTTCAACA
>NW_008601181.1:557-861 GCF_000691845.1 Merops nubicus | reverse complement strand
ATGGTGGGCGGTTCTCCCTTCCAGTCAATATGCCGGGGCTAGTGGAATGGGAGAATGAAAGGCTATTAATCAAAGAACACCCTTGGGGATTAAAGGGATGCCCATCTAAGTCACTAGCATATCCTGCAGCCCAGCTGAAGTGCCTCTACACCAATGCATGCAGCCTGTGCAGCTAACGTGAAGAATTGGAAACTACCATGCTGCAGGAAGGCTATGATAGTGGCCATCACTGAAACTTGATGGGACGAATCCTATGAGTGGAGCGTAGCTATCGATGGCTACAAATTTTCAGGGGGGACAGGGG
>NW_008601181.1:0-427 GCF_000691845.1 Merops nubicus | reverse complement strand
CCGTGGGCCCTGCTCCTGCCACGTCTTCTGCTCCTGTAATTACGGCATTATTGATACTTGAGCTACGGGAGACGTCACGCTCACAGGCTCCTGTCCTACTGAGGGGTTTCAACTACCCCGATATATGCTGCAAAAGCTGCACAGTGAGCTGTAGGCAATCTAGGAGATTCCTGGAGTGCCTTGACGAGAACTTCCTGAGGCAGGAAATAGATGCACCTACTTGAGGGGATGCAACACTAGACCTGATGATCCCAAATGCTAGTGAACTCATCAGTGACATCAAGATAGGAGGCAGCCTGGGCTGCAGTGATCATGCATTAGTGCAGTTCACAGTCCTACTTGGTATGAGGAAGTTAAAAAGTAAAGTCAACCCCCTAAATTTTAAAAAAGCAAACCTCATGCTTTTCAAGGAGTTAATCAGTAAGAC
>NW_008601180.1:3070-4059 GCF_000691845.1 Merops nubicus | reverse complement strand
ACACCCACCAGCGTGGTTCAGCACCGGCCATCCCTTCACGTTCAGCAGTGACACCCCCGGCACTGCTGCAGCTCGTGGACAGATCCTGTTTGTTTGGCACACGATGGCACAAACCAGGGTGATCCCTATCGTGGCAGTCACCAGAGGCTCCACTCAGGACTGCTGTAGAGCAGTGCAGCTGCAGAAACAAGGGATGACACAGACAGTGTGGAAATCCTCACGGGGCAGTTGCTTGGGCTTTGCAGTGTGGGACAAGGTGTTTGGAGCAGCATCCCTGCCCCAAGACAGCAGCGAGCAGCAGCATAGGAGACAAAAGAATCACAAAAAAACAGTGCCCTGTGGGAGACTTTAAAATCCCAAAAATAAACCTGAGAACAAACGCTCCTAAAAACATCACAGCACCATTATTTCTGGATCTGGTAGCCAACGGATTTCTTTGTGAACTAGGCACTCAGCAAAAGGCAGCTGCACAAAAAGGTGCTGGAAAGCCTGAGCCCAGCAGTTGCTCTGGGTGAGGGAATCAAGGTGATTCAGTTGGTGTTCCATGAAGGCTGACCAAATATGTCTGGAAATAAAGGGTCTCAGTTCCACAAGGACAAGCTACAAGCACGAAACTGGTGGGGCCAGAGCATGATGAGTTCAATAGCAGATGACACCTGGCCTGCCTCCACCTTGGAGAGGCAAATTTCCTGTGGGAAGAGGATGGCAAGCACAAGCCAGGAATGTGGAGGTGGCTCCTACCTGTTGGAGCAGCTCATCTCAAAGGAGTTCTGTTAAGATGAAACGAAGCTCTGAGCTTCATACAGCTCTCTTCTCTTCATCTGTTCTGTATGGAGGAGATTCAGAGGGGATCTGATCAGTTCCTAAATGGTGAGGGGCAAGAGGCTGGGGCCAGACTCTGTCAGTGGTGCCCAGTGACAGGACAAGGGGCAACGGGCACCAACTGGAACCCAGGAGGTGCCACCTGAGCAGGAGGAGAAACTTCTTTG
>NW_008601180.1:1039-2788 GCF_000691845.1 Merops nubicus | reverse complement strand
GAGATGATCTCCAGAGGTCCCTTCCAACCCCACCACGCTGGGATTCTGTGTGGCACAACCAGGGACATCTCGGCTGTTAGCCAGAGGAGTGCCAAACTGGGCACTGCCAAACCTCATGTTTTAACAACAGGCCTTTATTTCACCCTTCAGCCAGGAGGGAAGATCAGTCACACAGCCCACGACCCGGCCCAGCCACGGGCAGCAGCGGAGTCTCCAAGGGGCACAGATACTCTCCTGGCCTTGGGGAAGCCTGACACTGTTCCACTCCCACCGACCAACCACAGCTCCCAGGGCCTGGGCAGTTCCACCTAGAGCTGAAATCCTGTGGGAGAGCCGACCTGGCACCCTGTGGCTCTCCAAAAGACACATTTCTGTGTCCAAGCCCACAAGCCCAAGAGCAACCAAGGCCTTTTCCAGCTGGTGGAGGAGCTGGCCATGCTGTGCTCACGCCAACAAAGCTCATCCTGGCACACAGGGACCACATTGCTGCACCAATGACACCAAAAATTACACCAAAATCACACAATCTATCAAAAAAACCCACCCCAAACCAACCAAACTGGTCTGTATGGTTTGCCTGGACAGGAGTGGTGATTTACTGCAAAAAGCACAGTGGGTCTTTCCTTCCCTGTCCTGTCTCATAAAACATTTTAAAAGCACAAAAAGGAAACCAAAAGCTTTTTTTTCTCCAAAAAGCCCTTCACACCTCCCTCTCCATGTGCCCAGTGGGGTTTGGGGGCTCACTGGGTGCTCAGGAGACCAGGCTGGGCTGAGGCACGCGTGCTCCTCACTCCAGGGATTTTTAAATCACCTGGTGGATCAAAGCGTTGGCTGGTGACCTGGACCCCCTCTTGCCACCAGCGTGGCCATCCTGGAGCCCCTTCATCTGCCCACTTACCCACCCTCCTCGGTGCCCTGTGCCACAGCCAGGCACAACCCCACCAGCCCCTCAAGCTCCCTGGCCACTCACACCCAATCATCACCTGATCAATTCGATCCTGAGACCAGAAATGACACAAGCCACCACGTTCCCCAAAGCCCGACCGACCCAGGGCGTCACCCAGGCCCCCCCAGCAGCTCTGCAGTGGCCCCTTCGCTCTCGTGGTGCCACCAGGCCCGTGTGGGTGGCACCACTGCGGGTCCTGCCACGGCTCTTCCCCAGCACACATCACCACGGGGTTATTTACAGCACCCTTGTGCCAGCCAGGAGCCTATTTTGGGCCGATGCTCGAGCACCAGAGCAGTGCAGGTTATTTTAACCCAGCGTTGGTTTATTTTCAGAGCTGCCCTTCTCCTCACGTGCTCTGGAATGGTTTCCAGCTCCTGGGCCCTCGTGAAGCACAGGGCAGGGGTGAGGGAGCACACAGAGAGATTGTACAGGTGAAAAACTCAACAAGGCTAAAGAGTTGGGTGGAGAGGAACCTCATGGAGTTCACCTGGGGAGGAATAACCCCCTGCACCAGTACAGGGGAGGGGCTGACCAGCTGGAAGGTGCCTCCACAGAGCAGGGACTGGGAGGCCACCCATGAGCCAGCAATGTGCCTTCATGGCCAAGAAGGCCAATGGTCTGGGGGGCACTCAGAAGAGTGTGGCCAGCAGGTTGAGGGAGGGTCTCCTCGCCTTCTGCGCTGTCCTAGTGAGGCCACCTCTGGAGTTCTGGGTCCAGTGCTGGGCTCCCCAGTTCCAGAGAGACAAGGAGCTACTGGAGAGAGTCCAGGGGAGGCTACAAAGGTGCTGAGGGGCTGCAGA
>NW_008601180.1:0-793 GCF_000691845.1 Merops nubicus | reverse complement strand
CTGTGGAGTCTCCTGCTCTGGAGAGATCCCAAACCCTCCTGGCTGTGACCCTGGGCACCCTGCTGTGGGTGAGCTGCTGGGGCAGGGGGTGGAGGAGATGATCTCCAGAGGTCCCTTCCAGCCCCACCATGCTGGAATTCTGTGGTTCCACAGCAAAGTTCCCTTTGACACCATCTGCCTGCAATCCATCTTGGAAGGAAAACCATCTGTGGGACAGGCCACAAGCAAAGAGCAGGAGAGGAAGGGGCTCTGGAGCAGAGACCTGAGCACCCAAAGACAGGAGGGACAACATGCAAGAGGGAAAGGAGAGCAGGAAGAGCAGGAGAGCTGAGAACTGGGTGCTCATGGTGTTTAAGGTCATGAGAAGTGCTCCAGGTGGCCCTGGCACAGGAGGCAGGAATGATGGGACACGCTCCACCTCATTCTCTGCATGCAGGGGACCTCAGCTCTGGTCTCACCATGGGCTGGAGGGGACACTCCTGGAGCCACCCTGTGTGGACCCGGATGCTGCAGGAGGCAGCTATGTTGCCATGAGGCTTTCTCAGCACAGAGCTGCCCTCACCAACGTGCAGAGCCAGGACCAGCAGCTCCTGGTCCACGGCAGAGCTTGCAGCCCCATCCTCAAAACTGGGGGTGCCATGTCTGGGGGGCTGCCAGGACAGCAGCACCAGGCAGGATGTCCTCACCAGCCCTGGCAATGGCATCCAGAGGGCTCACAGCTCCATCCCACAGCATGGAAAAACTCTTTTCCAGGTCCAAAAATACACTGAAAATTAAAAGATATTAAAAAAAA
>NW_008601179.1:0-21380 GCF_000691845.1 Merops nubicus | reverse complement strand
CCCCCCAAACCAGTACAAGTTGCAAACATTATATAGCTATAAACTGATATACTAAATGTATATTTGATTTTATTAACCAGTAAGTCTTTTATAGGAGCTGCATGAGTGGAATATACCATGAAAAATTGAGATTATTTTCACTTATCCTAAGCAATACTGTAAACCTGTCTTCTCAAATTAGGATTAATTATCACCATTATAAATAAAAAGTTTCACGCAAAGTTTATGTGCAAATTTGCGTAGATTGGGCTAGATTATTACTAAGGAAGAAACAAAACAAAAAAAATATCATTAAGAGAACCTGTTGTTCTCAACTAATCTTAATTGTTCTCATCTAACCATCTGATGTTCGACTGAGGGCTACAGGACTGAGTGTAAGAGGTTGTTCAAATTCTTTCCTCAATGTCTTTAGCTATGGAAGGGTTTTGCTTACTTAGTCCCTTGTAAAACTTACAGTAGATCCAAATACATTGGGATATAGGCAACTGAATAAAAAAAGAATCACTATTAGCAACAGATACCAAGTCCTGACAAAATTTTATTAATCCATTAATCTGTAATAACTTTTTTGTACTCAAGGCTAGCCTATTACATTTAGTGCTTTGCTGAGAAATCACAAATATTTTTGCAGTCATAAAGGATGCAAGAGATGAAAACGTGCCTCTGGTCTTCAGAGCTCTACAAACCCCAGAAGATCTTGGATCTGTGACAAGCTAATCTATTCTGAGGAAAGGTCACCATGATGCAGAACTTCAGAATAAAAAACAACAACAACAACAAAAATTAGGTATAAACCATAAAGTTTTGTGATTTTGGGGAAGGCTTCTTATACAAAGTGAAAAATCAAACCAAACCAAAAACTCCACTTTATACTCTGGCCTGTATCATAATTTTTTCACAGGTTCTTCACTGTCCAGAGGAATAGAACTGAACATTGCTTTACTAAGCCACAGGGCAAGAGGAATGTAGCTGTTGATCTGTTTCTCTATTAACAGAAAAGTTTATTATAATCACAGCTGGCTGGAAAATTCTTAGAATCTGGCAGATGGTACTTAAAAAATAAGCATAGGATGTGCCTAACTCACTGGTCTGTCATGTCTGATTTATTGCCTCTGGCAATGGAAATTTCTTGATTCCTCAAAGTAAGAATAAAATATAAATTAATATGATGCACCTTAACAAATCAGTAACATTGTGCTCACTATTGTCCTCTTGGATGAGTGGTTTAATATAAGGAATGAGAATTTATTACTGCAGTTTGAGCATAGTTATTATCAGCTGCCAAAATGACAGCAGATTACAGCTCCTTCTTTTGCCTCCTCCGGGATTTCAGCAGGGCTGTTGCACAAATGCAGAACCAGCAGTAAAGTGGGAATAATCTAGCTCTGAATATGGAATATGAAATATTCAGGAAACTTTTTAAAATCTGTGCTTCTCCTCTTGGTTGCATTTTTAAAGTAACAAGTTGTTTGTGGCACATGTATGTAAGTGCATCAGACTATTTCTGCCAAATACTGAGGATTATGACTTCACTGATTTCAGGCAGAAGTGGCTACTGCAGTCACTTTATTCTTTCTCCCCACATGACTGATCTCTTACAACACTCATTCATCATCATCATGAAGATGTAGCTTGGATCCAGCACCTTTCTTGGATAGCCAGCACTGAAGCAGAAAGGAACATTTCATACCACAGAAAACCTGAGATATAGCATTAATATTAAATTTCAGACTTAAAGTAATAGTAGTTAGAGTTGCAGCAATTGTGGAGCATATGACTGATGGCAGCTACATCCCTTGCAAATGTTGTGGTAATGAGTGATGGTTTTCTGCACTGTGGCAATAAACAGCAGAAAATTCTCTTACTTTGTGAACCAGGAAAATGTGGCTCCTGTAGCAATTGCTGTCTACCGGGAAAAAAGAGAGTATGCCATTAGCTCTACTGTAACAGTTTGATTATGCCAATGTGGAGGGCCAGTGTTCACTTGCATGCGTGTAGAATGGGATTTAGAAATGTGGAGTTTTAGTATTATGAATTGAATTAATAAAAGTGACTATTTCTAGTGTCTGCAGATATTTCATCTCACAATAACATGAGTTTTGAGGGTTACAAATTAAATATTTCATTGGGGTGTATTTTTTTTTTTTTAAGTTGTTGATCAGTTAATTCGCCTGAAATGGTAATTGTCTAAAATGTGGGAGTAAAATTAGATGTTTTAGTCATTGCCAAAATTACTGAATTTAGTTCAATTTTTGTCAATAACTGTTTAATGTATAACTTTTTGCTTGTTTTTATGAGAACACTTTGTTTTACATTTCTATAAGGAAAAAGAGTCAAGTACATAAATAATGAATACAAAAAGTATTCATTAGTATTTTGCTTGAGTTTACTGCCTTATTATTAGGCATTCAATTTTCTGAGTAAACTTAGAAATATTCTAAATATTTTTTTTTGAAGAAGCCTAGTAGCAACTTACCCTACCAATATTGCATCAAGATAAAAGATTCTAAACCACAATTTTCAACAGTAAAGAAAAACATTTCCATTAATATACATATTTAGTTAGTAGTTTATTTATACGAACATTTTTTTATGTGTGCTTGTATAATATATATATATTTGTCTGTAATTGTATGGAGCTTTTTTGGTTTTAATAATGGCACATTCCCATTTCCAAGCAGATATGAGAATAAAAATACTCTGATGTCCTGTGACTGCATTACATCTTGGAGTGGAAAATCACTTCTCTAAGAAAATAGGTAAAATTTCAAAACACAGCTGAATAAGTACATTACTGAATGTTTTCTCATCTTAGGCAAAGAACACTTTGCTGATTGTTAGGGGGTATTCTAGCACCCATAGCTAAAAAGCCAATACAGAAGTCTCTGTTTCTTAGAATCTTTGAGACTTAATGGCAGGTTTATCAAACAGCAGTCTTGGAAAGGAAACACAAGAGCCTTACCAGCCACAAACAGAATGTACATGGGCTTGCTGGACTAATAAAGAAAAAACAGTGAACTCTTTCCTACTCCAGCCCTCCATCAGTGCTGCAGTTCAGTCAGGCACATCCCAACAGATTGTGTCACATATCACATCACCATGCACAAACACTGCAAGCCAGACATGCATCTTTTAGAAGAACCACATGATCATTTATTGGCTAATACAAACATTAAATATCTAAGACTAATCAGATACCAGATTAAACGTTATTGTGATCAATGCCTTTAATAAAACACTAATGAGTCTTTGCTGGCCAGGCAAGCATCAGCCAGGCTGGAAAAGGTTGGCGGCTGTGGCTTCTTGCAATAGGCTGATCCTGGACGTTATTGAATAGGTGTTTTCTGCCTCCCTGTTGGTTTGTTTGTTTGCTTATTTCTTCAAGGTTGATTGGCTTGTTGAGTTGGGTTGGTTTTTTTGGGTGCGGAGGGGGACATAGGGAGGTAGAGCTTTAGAATTTTATAACTTTTCATATCAGTGTTTTCCCTCTGGAAATACTGAGCTGCTGAAGATTCATGCCTCAACACTATTACCTCTCTCTGCAGTTTTATCTTCCATCTCTTGAATGCCTTAAATCTACAGACTTCTTTGCAATTTAGCAATTTTTTTAAGAGGTTTTTGTTTTTTTCAGAGATAAAGTGTGTCAAAATTATTTGCCTTGGATCATAGATAGCAAGCACATAAAAAGATTTCACTATGGAATGCCTCTTGTAAAAGTACTCAGTGCATTCCGATAAAAAAAAAATAATGTAATAGTCCTAATCAAGGATTTTCAAAGTCTTTTTCTTACTGTGTATTTCATTTATTATTAACTTTTCTTGCTTTTCAAAATAAGACAAATATTAACAACACTGAAAATTATTGAAGATGCTTTTTTTTTGTGCAAATCTACATACTATAAATTTGGACCTATCTATTTATAGGTATATTACGTGTAGTTTCTTTTCTTGAAGGAAATTTGATCTGAAAGTGTTCAATCTCTCCCTCACTTCTAATCTATTATCTTCTTCTTTCTAATAGAATAAGTAAGACAGTTAAATATCTGAATGGAGGGGGATAAAGAAAGTATAAAACATGAGTTCAGTTGTTCAAATTTCAGTGCTACATTGAATGAAAGTAATGATTTCTAGAAAAATCACATTTCTTATAGAAACACAGCCATGATTCTCAAACAGTAATTAACATAAGCAGAATTTATGACATGCAAATATCTGTCCCATAAAATATTAAAAAGAAGTTTCTGCTATTAGAGTGAGCTGTGTGGAAAAACAAAACAAAACAAATCTTAGTTGCCTGTTTGAAAATGAGCCACATTTTCCAAGGATTTTCCTGGAAAAAAATGAAAAAAAATAAATTTTAATAGATCACTCTCTCTTTGTTGTTTTTTGGGTACATATGTTTAAAAAGACAGCCTAGAAATATCAAGTCTTTTTTACCTTCAGTGAAGAATCACATCTCTTTTGAGAGGAAGAGAGAGACACAGTGAAGGAGCAGATCTGTAGATGACATATCAATGGAAGCATTAAAATAACATAAATGCCACACTAAGATTTATATCAAATGTATTCCTTTACTAGGGATATAAGCAATAAAGCAAAAGTGGTACTAAAAGTGATAACATTCTACCTCAATAAGAACGTGGAATTGTCTCTTTTTTTTTTTTTTTTTCTGTTAGAAATGCCACCATAGATTCTGGCTGGAATGAACAGTCTCATTAACAAAATGATCCTGCAGTCTCTGAAAGAGATGCTGGACACAACCTTATTGACACCACCTGCTCCTGTTCAGTACTGGCAGAACAGGATCAGCCTTTGCTATCAGGTTTGGTTTTTTAAAATACTCTTATCGTCACAAGATATTTTTTGTTGAGGTACAAGCAGTTAGACTCCTAGTTGTTTTAAGAATTTACATGATTACTTAGGTTATTATTATTACTTATTTCTATACATGATGACAAAGAAAAGTGTGTTTTTAGAAAGTGTTAAAATATTGAAACATCACAGGTATACACACTATTCTGTCTGATGGGTTCTTGGTTTCTGTTTCCTAAAGCTTCACACACTTTGTTTTGTTTTGACGATCTAATGCTACTTTACCTATTACTGAAACAAACAAACAAAACACACACAAACAAACAAACAAAAAAGAAAATAAAAGAACAAACCTTTCAAACTGGAGTTTCCAAATACAGAAACTAATGAAGAAGCCTGATTTTGAAAAACCAATTTGAAAGCTGGATTTACAATTCTTGTCTCCTTTTGTTCTGTTTGGGGAATCAGAGAAGACCAGGATTAGCAGAGAGGATTAGCTATAAAATCAAAAACATTATAAAACATAGAGAAGGTGCACACCTTTTCTCTTCTGCTGAGCCAGCAGATATGAAGGCATTACTGAAAACAGTTTCTACTCAGGCTTCCCATGCCTCTGAAGACTGGACTCAGATACTTTTTCATTACTTACAGGGTATGGAGAGCTTTGGTTTAGGTTCAGCCTACATTAGGATTGAACAAAATGATAGATTTCCCACAAAATGCAGAACATTTTTTCCACAAATAATACCGATTATTTTAGCAAGTGCATATACCCTAGAAGTAAAGTGTCAATGTAGTTTAAATACAAAGTTGAAATTACAGTTTAAATATGTTTCAATCTTACTATGTTACTATGAACAAAGTGTCAAATTGTGTCTGCAGCAGTTTCTAAGAAGCAAAGTGTTCACAAATATATAAAAATGGGGTAGATATTAAAGAAAGAGTAAAAGCTCTCCTGATATTAAAACAAAAAGTAAAAATGAAAAGTGCTTTTGTGTGTTTGACCTGCTTTATACAGCCAAAATAAGTATAAAATCTTTTCTTGAAATAAAAAGTCTCTGTTATTGAATTTATGTAAATAATTTTTTTTTTTCTGATATGAGTCATAAACGAGGTGCTCATAGCAGCTTGAGAAATCTTTAAAAAAAAATACTTATGAAAATAAGTGATAGAGTTGATTTCTGGGAAAAAAATATACAGTGTTCACATGTATTTCTGATATAGATGTCTATGATTTATTTTTAGAAGCCTGAAAATATTTAGTTGAAAGAGTTCTGTAAAAGAAACTGACAAGTCAAGCACAGTTTATAAAACTTAAAGCTTTTGTGTGGTTTTGGAGGGAGAAAAGAAGAGAAGACACATATTAAAGCAAAAAAAAAAAAAAATAAGGAAGGAAAACACAGGAATTTACTATGTGCACTTTCAAATCGACTGTAGTCAGGTGTATGGTTCTATCAATTTGTGTTTATTCCATTGTTGAAGAGATGTTGCAGTAGTATACTGAATCCTGTACTACTGGTGCATTTTTATATAGCTAAGATTTTCATATACTTTGGCAATCTTTACATTTTAAAATATGCACTTTCCTGGAGAAAACTTCACCGTTTCCATCCATAAAAGCTGTCCTAATTTCAAACGTGTGAAATGTGAAAAGTTACAGAAGCAATCTAAGATAGATTTTCAGGTGTTTTATGCGTTAAAATACTACAATTTTGAGGTTAGGAATGGGTGACTGCTCCAATGTGAACAGTCTTCTTCAAATGGCATTAAGCCAACTGGTTTTTAGCTCACAGGAACATAGAAGTTCATTCATGTTTGGAATCATGAATACTTATTTTCAGGTAAAGAAATGTAGCTGTGCTTTCGTAACTCAAATCTAAACATAATATTGACATGTCAGAAAAATGTAACAACTGTTCTGTAAATAACCAACAGTACTGTCACTTATGAGTAGGAATGTGCACTCAGATATCCCTGGGACAGGATTTTTTTCAAGGTATTTTGTACTTTTTCTATGCATATCATTAAATTTATTTCAGTATAAATATATTAATTAGTTGAAATATTTATCAAGCTATTTATCTACTAGGTAATTATCATTACATATTACATTAAATTAATTCAAATAAATGTTCAGTTACTTATTTAAATATTATTTATAGTTATTAGTTGAATATGGCTATATTCAATTATTTCAGATAGCTGTCATGGAACCCCCATTTTCCATAGTGTCATGCCCTATGTGTTTTCATGCTGAACTTCAATTACCTGGCAGGACCAGCTGCCCCCTACCAGTGTGTCCAGAAGAACATCAGGAAAGTAAGAACACTTTTTTTTTTTTTTTTTTTAAGAAATAATGAAATGAATCACTGAAAGGTAAATGTAAATAGAAAGTAATTAATCAGAAATAAAAGGCGGATCCAGGTTCCCCCAGTCCACAAAGCTGCGGACACAGATACCACAGAAAGACCAAGCAGAACAGCAAGGGAAATGGGGGTGTTCTAAAGCTGAAAGACCATGGGTATTGCCAGGCACAGACGAGTAGCAGACAGAACAGTGGTATTTTCATGGAGCTATCAGTTCTGAGGCCTTGGCCTTGGCCTCAGAAGGTTCTTTAAATGAAAATTGTTTTTCTGAACCTGTTGTATCAGTGAACATTTCCCAGATGACACCCTGGAAAATTCTGTTACTGCAGACCTTTGCGGAGGTGGTGAAACACTGACTGTTGAATGCAATGAGGATGTTTCCCTCATTGTGTGGCAGGGCCACTTGCTGCACTTTTGAGACCTGAGGTGTAATTTAAATGCCCAATCTTACTCCCACTCTCTGTGAAGCAGGGGTGGTGGTGGACATGGCAGACCATCCCAAGTTTTCCAAAGAACATGTTGAGAAGCAAGAATGACCAATCCAGTGATTTGTGGCTGGACAATACGTGGAACACAGATTTCTTAATGCAGATCAGGTATCACTGCATGAAGCTTCTGACACATTTACTTGAGGTGTAGAGCATATTTGGGATCATTTGCACCAGCTGTTTGAACCTGGCGATTACAGTCAGCTCCATCTTGAAGCTATCAGCATGTATGACTCTTTATAGTCCCTCACTATTAATGTAAACAACATGCACACTGCAACATTTTTAGACTGGATCAATAGTCTCCTAGAACAGAAAGCTGTGTTTTGGTGGTAGTTTCTACCTATTTATCTTTATGATAAAGGCTGTTGGGGGTGGAGTACACGGAATCCTGCAACCTGTCCCCCATTCCAAAATTATAGAAAAAAAGGAGGCCTAAACTGAAGGTCTCCTACAATTTTTTTGAAAGTTCCTCTATCCAGAGCTGCAGCCAATGGAGGCTAATTCTTCAGGTTTATCCTGAAGAACTGCAGCTCATGGAAAGGACTGTACAGTGGAGCAAGGGAAAAGTGTGAGAAGGAGAGAGTGGCGAAGAGGAAAAATTGTGAACTGACAACAACCCTCTATTCTCCTCTGTGCCTCTCAGAGCAGAAGAGGTGGAGGTAAAGATATTGGGAAATTTATTTATTTATTTATTTATTTATTTAATACGAAGAGTTACATAACATCAAACAATACACTGTGCTACATTCATTAATTATGGGAAAGGAAGGGCTAGATGCAAAGACAGGTTCTGCAGATATAAACATGATGAGCTTATTTTTTTTGCAGTGAGCTTATGTTTTGTGAGTGAGAATGAAATAGATTATGTTTATAAACTACTCAGAGTACATGAAGAGCACTTGTACACATGTGGTTGGGATTTCCATACTCAAGCAGGAATCAAACCTCTGCCTACTTTCAGATGTGTACTTCAATTCCTCAATAAGAAGATAAAAAGGAATTACATTTAAACACACTGGTATTTTGTCCAAATCTCTGTTTGGTAAGCATGTTCTAAGAATGCCTGCCAGATTAAATGTATAATGTGCCTTAAAAAAATGCTTAATTTCTGAACACATTTTAGGCTCGAGTCTTTCTCATGAATTCTTTGCTGTTCAGTACAAAAAGTAAAAGAACATTTAGATGCCTGAGAAACATAAAAATCAAAAAAAAAAAAAATAGATGTCTGCAGATTATCAAGATTTTGAGGCTAGGTAATGACTGTACATTCTGATTGCTGGTTTCAGGACTGTCTCTTAGGTGTGGATACCTGCAATGCTATTTTACTGTCTTCTAATGGGGCACACAAAATTTTCCAATGAGATGTAAAAAAATGAGTTCCTCAATTCAGACCATACCTAATTCAAACCAATTTATTTGGAATTTTACTCTCCTTTTGTTTGCTTTTACCTTTAATTTGATTTTATGACACATTATTTTTCTGTAGCTGAATATCACACAAACAGTACTAAGTCCCTAGACCCACAGGCTTGCTGCCCCATGTTTATGAAAAAACCTCAGAAGAAACTGCATTCTAAAAACCCATATATTTCTATTTTCCAATCAAAATATTGCTGAGCTAGAAAGAATGCGTGTGAGGGTGTTCTTTTAATGTTTTAAGTAGAGTCAGAGGAATTGATCTTCTTTTTATTTCCTGATAGACTTAGTTTTTCATCTTGGTATTCTGAACATTTGTCACAGGCTAACCATGATTTCTCTATTTATAGTTATTCTTCTTTTCAAAGAAAAGTCATGACTATTTCCAGAATTGGTATCATGCTTTTTTCTTTATAGAGACAGAGACCAATATTAAAAAAAAAAAAAAAAAAAAAAAAAAAAAAGTAAAAGAAAATGTAGTGGTATCTGTTAATTTTGAAAATAAATAAACCTCTATGTGCTGACATTATTTTGTTACAATTGCAATATGTTTAAAATGTTTAAATGATCAGATTTTATCTTGATCACTTTTTCCTGTCACCTGTGTTTACATACAGTAATAAAGTGAAACAATTATTTCAAGTATACAGTTCCATCCGCTAGTCTATACCTCATCATATTTTTATACAAAAATATTTGGTTTGCATACAAATAAGATGCATAAACATAAGCATATACATAAGCATAAACATAAGGATGCATATCTACATATATCCATAGGTATACATACATAATAAATAAATATATCTCCCAATTGCACTTTCTGTCATTACATCTTTTTCTTCTCCTGTACTTCCTAAGATTGATTTGCTTTATGGCACAGTAATATGTCACTTGTTAAGCTTATTTTCTTAACATTTGCTTAATATTATCCTTTATTTTTCACGACATATAATCTTTAATGCTTCCAGTTCTGGGCCCCCCATTTCAAGAGGGACAGAGATCTACTGGAGAGAGTCCAACGAAGGGCTATGAGGATGACTGGGGGCATGGAACACTTGCCTTATGAGGAGAGGCTGAGAGACATGGGGCTCTTTAGTCTGGAGAAGACTTAGGAGGCATCTAATTAATGTGTATGAGTATATGATGGCTGGGTGGGATGAGGAAAGGGGCAACCTCTTTTCACTTGTGCCTTGCGACAGGACGAGGGGCAATGGTCACAAGCTGGAGCACAGGAAGTTCCACCTCAACATGAGGAAGAACTTCTTTCCTGTAAGGGTTCCAGAGCACTGGAACAGGCTCCCCAGGGAGGTTGTGGGGTCTCCTACCTTGTAGACGTTTAAGACCTATCTGGATGTGTTCCTGTGTGACCTGCAGGACTAGATGGTACTGCTCTGGCAGGGGGGTTGGACTCGATAATCTTCAGAGGTCCCTTCCAGCCCCTAATATTTGGTGATTCTTTACATTTCAATTAAATAACTAGTTAATACACAAGTCTAAATGTTTTTTTTCATTCTGATTTTTTTTTTTTTTCAGTATTGCCTATCAATTAACTAACCTAAAGATCTCTAATTTATTCTTTACATTATCTGGGGAAGAAAATGCCCTTGCTGCCATTTCTGGTGAATTCATTCCTGTATTACATTTACATTTCATATGAAATAGTTCTTCTTAGCCATGATTCGTTATCGTTTTCTCTATATTTAAAGCTATAAATTGTTTCCAACAGTGATGGCTTATTTAATAGGGTGATAGGGTTTAGACCAAGCCAAAAGCTGGGAAGCATGTGGTCACTTTCTCACTGCCCGCTTTTGGATGGGAAAGAGAAAAGGAAGAAAAGCACAAAACCCCGTGGGTTGAGATAAAGATTTAATGCAACAACATGAAAGGAGCAGTAAACAACAGTAACAACAATGACAGTAACGAAACAATATAGAAAGGAAATGACACTGAACAGAGATGCCACCCTGACCGCAGACCTCCTGGTGAGACCATGCAGCTACCCCAGCACATCCCCGTCTTTTAAGTGGCAGGCATGACACCAGCATCATACCAAATAACCTATGGGGTGGCTTCATTGTCTGTTCTGACTGAGGCACGCTCCCAGCTCCTGGTGAAAATTACCCCCACTGAAATGCTGGGGTTTGAACCCTGAATTAAGGTTGACATATAGGTGATTCCCACAGCCCTCCATAAAGAGGTGGTGAGTTTGCCTTATAGCTTCCCCCAGGGTGTGGCTGGCCCTGCAGGGAGAGCCATAAGGGAAATGAGCCCCAGGGGTCCTGCATTAAGTTGACAAAGGTCAGGTATCTGCTTGGGGATAAAAGCTTGGATCACTTGCAGGGAGTCAGGAGTGTCTGTCTGTGGAGTGCACTCTCCCGAGCTTCCTGGTTCAGGGCAGACTTCCTGCCTCTCCCTGGAGCTGGGCTTCAGTGTGTTTAGACCTTTGTGAATGCGGGTGGATTGGGTGAGGGCCACCATGTGGGCACCTTTATCGTGTATGTTTAGATTTCTGGTTTGGCTGTTTCCCATGCCAATTATGGTAAACCTTGGTTCTCTGTTCATACCATGTGTTGTGGGTTGAGTTATGTCTTTTCTAGGGTTGTTGGGGTGGCATCAACTATATATGAGCTGGTTGACTAGTTTGTACCGTTTGGCTGTTTCCCATGCCAATTATGGTAAACCTTGGTTCTCTGTTCATACCATGTGTTGTGGGTCGAGTTATGTCATTTCTAGGGTTGTTGGGGGTGGCATCAATTATATATGAGCTGGTTGACTTGTTTGTACCCCCAGCGGTCATTCATGTTACAATGTTTTTGCTTAGAATACAGTCTACTTATTGGTTTCTCTTCCTGCTGGCTGTGTCGTTCCTGTTAGGCCTAGTCATTGGCAGAACACCCCACCCAAGCCAAACCAGGACAGGTTACCACACTGCTAGCTTCTGCTGGTATCCATGTCGTTAATTCTGTTTGTGCTCAAAGGCTGTCGGGAGAGGCAATGCTTTCTTTAGCATATATGTCTTACCTATTTTCCTACTTTTAATGCTGTCAAGCAGAAACCTTACTAGTATTCTTTTGCATTTATTTTCTTCTGACACCTTAGAAGATTCTACTGAATGCCACTCTGATTAGTATGTTTTTTAATTACTGATTTTTTTTTGTAAGCATAACTTTCTTTTAGCTTTTCCAATTATTTTTCCATACATGTACTGATTTCCTTCAGCTTCTTGTTTTCACTTTTTATTCTATCTTACACAAATATTGTTTCATTTCACCTTTTCCTTCACTGTCTGTAATTTTCTCTTATTTGTTTGTCCTCTTAGCAAATGCTCAGCTTCCCGTAGGCATCATAGACAGAACTGCCCATGAGATAAAATACATAATTTCTCATTTAACTTCTTACTTTTGCACTGACTATTTCTACATTTTCATACAAACTGTTAAAAGGATCAGACTGCATTTAACAAAATGTAGGTAACTACAGTTGTAGTTAGGTAAAATTAGGTGAAATTAATTTCACCAAGGTCATCTTCTGACATTAGTTTCCTTCTCTTTCCATTCTTACCTACAGGACTTTCATTTTTACTTAATGCCTTAAGGTCCTAAATTTGCCATGAAAAGTCTGTAGGAAGAGTACTGTCTTTTATAATACCCGCTTACATAGTTCTTTAAACAGAAAAGCCCTTTTGGGTTTTTGCTTTTTCATCCGTTTGAGAGTATGAGATTTGGCTTTTTTGGGGAGGTGGAGAGTGTTGTATAGTCTTTCACAAAACAGTTGCATTCAGAAACAAACCAGACATTTTATCTCATTCTTCTGAGAGATATTTTGGACAAGTATGCATGATAGGAAAAATTTTGGTTTTGATACAAATTGATTATGGCATATATGAGATCTACTTCAAATGTTCAGATTATTTTTTAACCATCAGACATATTTAGAACTAAAAAAAAAAAATTTGCTTTCCTAATAACAAACAATTGTTCATGCAGAAATAAAGATAATAAGCCACATGGAAAATACAAACTAAGTTTTCTTTGCCTTATTAAAGTTTATACAGTAGTAAACTATCTCAGTGGTTGCAGTACTAGTCTGCTGCTATTATTGTTTGATTAAAGTAATATTTTATATCTCTTAGCAAGGGATGAAGCTGCTTACTGGTATTATTTGATGCAATACATTAGAGATTAGTTTTCCTTAAACTTCTGAAAACTGGGATTGCTCAGTTGCTGTTTTATAGTCTCCCACTACTGAGTCACTTCATTTTAAGTTGCTGATGAGTATAAAATTCAAAGCATATTAGAAGGATAAGCACAGACAACATAAATTTATCAGATTCAGGTGGTTTTTTTTGTAAAGAACCTAAAAACATTTTCTGCTGCTCTTCTTACTACTTTCACATCTTACTAAACCTGTCTTTCATCAGAGGGTTGCTACAGTCATGATCAAAGGAGCACTGACGTAAGGTTCTCAAAATCTCTAAACATGTTAGAGAGACAAAGTGGTTTCACTGAGACTTCAGTGCAGGATACTTTTTTTCTTGGAGCAATCCATACAGCATCCCAGGTTGCAGGTAAGTTTTCAATCAGAATAGGCACAGAATAGGCTCAAATACACCTACCTCTTCATAAGTTACCAGCAATACAGTTGTCAGGATTCTCTTGTAATCTGTGGATGAAAGTGCTTTCAGAGACAAATTTCTATGAATTTAAAAGTAGAGAATTGTTTTGTTTTCTGTTAGAAAATATCTAAAATGTGACAGATCCATTCTCCAAACTATCTTTGTCCCGGATTGAAAATTAAATGATGACCCTACCCAATAACATTTCCATTAACAATTTTGTTTTGTTGCTTGTTTGTTCAGTCCTTGGAGTGGTTTTGCCAGACATGAACTGGATTCCTCTGGAACATTTCAACCAACACTTCCATTCTCAATGTTCTCCAAATGCATTTCACTATCTAAATAAAACATTATATTCTGAGTTGGTGTATGGGATGCACCACTAAAAATGTCTCCAGAGAATATCTAGCAGGCTGGGCGCAAAAGTTACCATCCAGAATTTCTGCAGCATGTTGAAGTGTCATCCAAACAAAAGGAAGGCACTGCTGTTGTGTGCATCTCTGTGTCTGGGAGACTACTTAAGACTTTTTACCTTTTTGGAGATCCCACATGGGACTGTGGAATCATTTTGGGTTTAGTGAGCAGGGGTATCTGTGAGGATAGAAATTAAGATGTGAAAACATCTCCCTTCCTGAGTTTAACAGTAAGAATGTAGACAGAAATAAGAGACAGAGGTAGAGATAGAGATAGCAATCCCACAATAAAAAGTAATGACGGAGATGGAACTGGAGACAGAGAAGTAAGATAGTTTCTACTCAGTAGATGAATAACTCATGCTTTGTGCAATCTATTAGACAATTCCAAGCATTTTTGTAATGCAGGTGGCAAAAATGCAATATGAAGGGGGTTCAAACACTGACATGCAAACACTACTGACACACAAAGACTGCTCCTGCTATACTTTACTCACTATCTGTTGGTGCACATTCCACTGATGAACAAAAAAATCTGTCCCTGGAAACCTGAGGATACTGAAACAGAAGTTACTCATTTAAATCTTTTGTGGCCTGCTTTTTTTAAGCATTACATTTAATGTCTAAAAATGTATGTACTTCTCACAGTCACATTTGCACTTTAAGGATGTAATTTGTTTCTAATAAGCATCTTCATTCTGCTCTTTAAACACCAAGACCCCATTTCTTATTTTAGGATTTTGTCTAGTTTATAGTATACATTTAATCTGAATTTTTAATATATTATCTTTAAACACTCTTTACTGAGTCTGCAAGAACTTTGTAGTTTTTGTATGTGCTTTTCTATTTATCACATATTTCTTTCTATGTATTTTCTCTTTTTAATAGTAAATATTACAGTGAATATTCAAAACAATTTTCTTCCTTTGACAAGCATAAGGAATTTGAATGCATTATGGCCAATAGCATAGTGAGAGTGTTTTCAGATTTTTTTACCAGATCACTCATAGTACTGAGAAAACATCTAACAGTAGCTTCTGATTCACTTAGTAGTTACTCCAAGAAAGTAATTTAAAAAGTTGAGAAATGTTTTCTCTGCTTTAGAATCTGACATGATATTTACTTAGTTTGCAGAAGAATAGGTAAAGTCTTTTACTCTGATTTTATTTTACTTTTTAAATATTAAATCCTTCACAATAGTCCTCATTATTTATTTCATGGTTATTGTCCCATATTGGTTGATAAAGCTCTAAAATCTCTATTTCCCTGTAGAAGAATGGAATGCGATTCAGAGAAACTTTGTAAAGCATAATATTACAGATAAGTTTCTAACCTTTTTTCTGTGATTAGCTTTCTGCTCCTTGAAACCTGGTCCTCTCATCGTCAGTAATACTGAATAGTATCTTAGCCTGTAAGTAGTATCTTATGGATAAAGCAATACTCATTCTGATCGCATCCATGCTCTGTCCTTATACTTGTCAGTATTTATATTTATGAAAAAACAAAACAAAACAAAACAAAACAAAACAAAACAAAACAAAAAAAAAAAAAAACCCAGTCTGCTGATATAATGTTCTCATTCCTGGCTGAATATGAGCTTATCAAGAATGTAGTTTAATCATAGGGAAAAAATTGAAATTGGATGCTTTGCTATAAGTAGAACGAAATTTAAAGTAAAAGTCATAGAACATCACTGAGTGGGACATTTTAAGGTCATGTACATTCTTAGGAACATGCATATAATATGAAGATTATTAATACTGATTAGTCCTATAGACAGAGACCTTGGATGAAGAGGAAAAATAAGAAAAAAATGACAGGGAAACATACAAAAGAACTTTAAATATGCTGAACAGATATTTCTTTTTTTATATTTTGGTAGTATTTAATTTAGATAAGTTGAACTGGTTTAATGGTTTTCAAATACATTCACAAAAAGTTTATCAATTACCTCTGATATTCTAAAATATTTTAGTACTAAATTTAACTTTTGTTTGGTAGTTTGAAAGGACATTGTGAAGCTTAATATGTTAACATCCAAGTTTGTAATAAAATATCCATTACCCTTCATATATCTATAAAATATTTTGAGATTCTGGATTGCATGTAATTTCACAGACTGATGACTAACTAAATGCATGTGAAAGGTAACCATAGTGATTTTCATATAAGATATCAAAGATTTGAGACATAAAGAAATTAGTTAATGAAAAAATATCATTTCCTAATTGTAGCCTCATGTCCTAAATGTGTTTTTGGTTTTGTTTTTTTTTTTTAATTTACCTAAGACATTATTTGACCTGTTTATGGTATAGTCATCATACTCCTCTCTGGGTTATTGGATCTATATTTCTGGCCAAAATGAAATAAAATGAAAATGTGGTTACCCAGACTAACAAATCTAATTCTAAAATAGTCTTCTGTCGAAATTGGAGCTTGAGGAGCTTGAGGAAGAAAAGCTGGCACAACTGTTTGCACTAATGAATTGTTGATACGTATATAAGAAGTATAAACTACCATTATTAGCTAGGTTACCAATACAGGAAATAATTTTAACTTTAAAATTACTTTCCTGAAATATGTTAAATGCTTTGTGTACAAGAAAGGAAAGCAATCATGTTTCTAAATGCGAGGGATGAAGATTGTTTTCTGCTGAACAGATGATGTTCACCAATGAAGCCCTTGCTTTGGGAATGTGAGAGGGAGACTGCAATAAATGTGTTTTTTTTTCAGGACTAAATTGGTGCAGTGTGTTATATTATTATTTTGTTTGGGGATATCTTCAAAGATATTTATGTTGACTTTCTCATCTTTTCACACAGAACTGAAAGAGAGTTATGAGAAGTGGATTTTAGGAAGTTCTTGCAGAAGCAAATAATAAAATTGTAAAATAAAACTTTCGTAGTTATTGCAAAACCATTAACAAGTTTAGTGGGGTTTGGGAGTTTTTTGGTTGGTTGTTTTTTCTCTGGTCCTGGAAAAATTGCCAAGCTAAACTCACAGAAGAAATTTCGTTCTCTTCCCCATCCCATCCAGGCTGGCAGTATGCAAACTGGGGTGCAGGCAAGTGTGCACAGCATAATTCATGGGGATTGAGAAAGAAAATACTATAACTTCAGTAGTACATAGTATATGTATAATTTATAAATAAATATACAAGTATTAAGGGAGTGCACTCAAACTGTATTTGCTGCGAGAGGTAGATGATCAAAACAGTTTGGAGACCACTGATCTAGACTATCACTTGTATTTTGACCAAGGTATAAACCTTGATATATCCTAACATTAAAAAAAGAATTAAAAAAAATAAAAAAATAAAAAAAAACCAAGTAAGTTGCAATCTGGTGGCAAGACAAACACCCAAACACATAATTTTTTATCCATTAAGCTGCCAGAAGTGTAGGAAGCTGTAGGCTTCAGTTACTTTGTTTGAATGATTGCTGAGCTGATTAGCTCTCTATTTTATTTTACTGGTTTGGCTTTCCATCCTTGGCTTCAAAATCTTAGTGAAATAGATTAAGGAAAAAATAAATAAGATCAAAAGGGGAAGAATCATATAATTCATTCATACCACTATGCTACTCAGACTGCAGTAATGCCAGAGGTGGTTACCATCCAGTAGAATCTCACAGTCTAGGAAACAAAAAGCATATATAAATCCTTGTGTGCTGGAATCTTTTGTTTGTCAGAGCAATGACCCATTCAGTTACCAAACAACGAAATTAGAAAGCAAATAAAATCTCACTCTGCTTACTTTAACTGACACACCTTTCTGCAGTATCAAAGTAATAAAATCTGAATTTCCTATTACTCTTTTTTTAAAAGAGTCAAAATGCATCAAGCACGTATGAAAACATAAATATTGTGATGAGGATATTTAGGGCTGCATTTATGACATTTTAAACAGAAAGTTAAGTCCTCTTGTTCCAGGTAAAGAATACCTCATTGGATTAACAAGGAGTTAGGGATGTGTTTGGCATACCAAATCAAGATTGGTAGCATAAATATTATTTGTTAATCCTATTAAAGAAAGTAATTATAGATTACCAGACAAACTACTAAATATTAATAATTTCATCTCTTTTAATTTTCCCTGTAACAGAGATCAAATAATGAAGGATCTTCCTCAAGAATTACTGGGTATGTCATTTTCTGTCTGTTCTTGAAAAACAAGCCATTACAGTATCACATCTGGAGTAGTATTCAACACATCATGCTCTAGTAATTAAAAACTGTACAAAGTAAAATTCAAGAGTTACAAAATTAAATTGTTCATTAATTTTAATACAAATATTCTAAAAAATAATTACAAGATGTATTTTAATATAGTAAGTGGATTGTGTTGTTTCACAAGTTCTTTAATCTAGGAATTTCCCATGCTGGGCCATGTTCTTTTTGTGGGTGGAAGTGAAAACCGATTTTTTTTTTTTTTTTTTTTTCACAGTTTTATAAATTGCAAACAAATGTACTCATTATGAACATAGGAGCATATTTTGTCCCTCAGAGCAGGAGTTCTGTTACATTTTAATAATTTAAAACATATCAAATATAAATAAATGTGAAATATGATCTGAGCAATAAACCACTAGTTTCATAGTGTCATCTGTGACCTGAGTGGGTGTTACTGCTTTCTCTAACTGCAGCCATTTCAGTTTAAAATACTGCTGGAGAAACATACTGTTTCACTCTGGACTCTTCAGAACACTATGGACAAGACTGATTTTTGTCATACTTATATTGTGATTAGGGTTTATTGTAAGCTGAAATGTGTTTAACATGCTTTCTCTATTGCTATTAAAGAAAAAAAATATATAAATTAATGTATCAGGAGAGGTAGGTCCTGAACACAACTTTCTGACTCCTGGGTACATCTTTGCAGCACTAACTTTCCATTTAAGATGGCATAAATTCAAGCCTAAATATCCTGATCAAAATGTTTCTATTTTCATAGAAGCTTAATGAATTTTGAAGATAATTTGTGAAAGATTAAGTAGTTTTTCTTGTACGTTTTTTTTTTAAAATGTATTTATTTATTTTCTAACAAAAGATCACGTTCAAACTTGAAAGGGAAATAATAATTAAAAAACCCCAAACACCAGTGTGAGACAGTTGTACTGATTTGGGATATGTCTGCCTCAAGTTTCCATCCTCCTATATAGACCAGATGCAATTCATCGCCTTGTACCTCAGCACTTTCAGTCATGGTAAGTTTCTCATCTTTTTCAAAAGATAAAATATGTTTTATTTAATTAAAAAAATATATATATATTTATCCAAGTAGTTTAGTCTGAACAATAAGATGCTTAAGAATCACAAACTTCATCTGACACAGAGCTGTGCTACTTTCTTTTTCCTTTTTGATCTATGTATTCAGAATTTACTTTTTCCAATGGACAAAAAATGTCTGTGTAGCCTATCCTTATAGATGTTTTCTTATATAAGCACACAGAAATGCAACTGGTGTTTTTAAAGGTTCTTTATGCAGAAAACACACAGACATACATAGTGTATAGTATATGGTATTTTTCATATATCGTTTAGTATACAGTATATATACCGTGTACAAACATGTACAGATCAGATTTGCACAAGGAGATGCTTGTTTGTTACACTCCCAGTAAAAAAGACATTTGGACTTTGTAAAGTATCTCTTTAAATGCAATTTATTAGACCTCACTCTATAAGGAAAAAGAGAATTATATAGATAATATTACATCCATACAATTTTGGGAAACCTGAGTCTTCCAGAATGGATTCTGTTTTCAGCCAGAGTGCACCATGCCATGCAGGTCCCATGCATGAAAAGTTTACTTGACATTTTGGTCTTTTGAGCACTTAAAGGACTTCCTTTGAAGAAAACAGTTCTATTTATCATTTTTAGTTCACAGGAGAACTTGCTGCACTTCAGAGAAAGACAAGGACACACGGATGGTATAATTGCTGGTTCCAAATGGAAGCTGCCTATAGATCTTCTTGTTACGATTGGCTGGCCAAGTTTATTCTGTGGGCAAGGGATCATGCAACACAACACAGTCAGTGTTCCAGAAGGGATCACTACAATCCGTGCAACTTAACAGGTATAGCAAGAGGTATAATTCTCATAAAGTATTCTTAAAGAGTCCTTACAACTATGTAGTCTCCACTAAATTCGTAAAACTCTTTTCCTCTGTTTTTAGTAATTTTTGTATGTGGTGCTACATTCCACAGATTATCAGTAGAAATGTTAAAAATATTAAACTTATGCCTGTTTAAGTTATGCTGTTACATGGTTAATATAGCAGCTGCTTAATGGTAACAAGGATGTAAAGGAAGCAGATATTACTCTTCACAGATGACATATTTTTGTCTTCTTTATCCTACTCTAACATGGAAATGAGCAAATCTTAAAAAATATTCAATTACAAAGGGATCTGATGCTTCTCACTCTGTTCAATCTTGTTTGCATTGTATGCTACTAGTAGAGTGCAATATTTTGCCTCATGATTCATTAAAGAATTTAGAGAAATTGAATTGCATTGCATTACTTCTTGTGGTAAGTGACTAGAGGATTCTTCCCTATACTTATCATGTATCTCATCCTTCAGCTGGTCTCCATGTCCCGAGACCAACGGTTCAGGGAAATACTTCTTAACTAACAAGATCAGATTATAGTATGATTCTCTGCTTGATACTTGTCTTGTGTTATTTTTGACTTCCCTTCTTTCTGGTTGTTGGAGATCGCTGGAAACTGAAATCTAAAGAAATTTAAGTGATTTCAACTGTGTAATTAGTATTCATAATGTAAAGAAAGAAGTTGCCACGCAGTGCTGAGAAGCCAGAAAGTCTTGCCAAATCATAATCCTCTGTGAGATGGGGGTGTAACTCTTTTCAAAACAGGCAGTAATGTATCAATTCAGTTAAAGAAATTGTATTTTGGATATAGCATGTTTGACTGTGACTAAAAGTTTATCTCAATATATGAGAACTTAACAAAAGAAACTATCTGAGAAAAGACAAGGTTTTTCAGAAAATCTACGTCTTAGAAAAAAAAAAATTAGTTTATTGCATGCAGGTTTAGAAAACATTTCTTTTTGCTGACAAGGGGAATACAGAAGAAATGGACTTCATCCCTCATTCCTTCTTCAGGCATTGATGGATGTTCACATCTGCTGGTCTATTTACAATAACTGTGTTTCTGAACCTCTACGTACTTCCTCAACTACAAATTCTTTGCACCACTTTACCTGTAAATAGAGCAGTGTCCTGTTTGTGCCGTGCCAGGGCTG
>NW_008601178.1:11244-16766 GCF_000691845.1 Merops nubicus | reverse complement strand
ACTGCCCATGTCCCCAACAGAGATATTTATGCTCACATTTAGTTATGTCCACATTTAGTTTCAACCTAAACTAATTGATGTACACAGCTCCCATTCAAAAAGTCCTCCTAAAGTCAACCTAACATTGTGCAGCTATATTCGGCACTGTAAAACTATTCTAATCTTTTCCTTATCACTCCACAACCCTCTTGGACACACTATCACAAAAAGTTAGCCCACTGCCTGGCACATTAAGATTAAAAACCTGCTCACTGCCTTAGCTACAATTCCCTGTTCATTAGTGCATAGTAAATAATACTCCTCAGCTATAAGCTGATCTCAAAAGATAGTGCTGCACTCCACCCCGAAAATCAGCTCCATTTTATCACCTTTCCAGATTTTATTACATCATCAAAACGCCAATCGACTATCTCTGTGGCCCAGCTTTCTGTGTGGTTCCACAGTTCTTTCTCCAAGCCAAACAGCACCACATTGTCTGGGCTAATCTCATCCACTCACATAAACAATTAGTCCGCTATATTTTGATTAACACTTCCGTTTAAAAGGACATTGAGATGCTTCAGCCTGAGTGGCAGAAGGTCTGGCCTCCTGCTAAAACAGACATGTTCTTCTCAAGCTTTTTGCTCTAAGTGGAAATCACAGCTGCTAGCCTTGCCCCAAGTACCTCTCTGAGGCAAAACTCTATTACTTTCTGATTAGACACTTGAAAGTAAAACAGCATGCATTCAGGTGATGCCTGGCACATTTTTGAGTTACAAGACTCATAGATCACAACATTCAATAAAAGGACCAAGCTGACCCAAACGCAGGAAAGGGCAAAAGTAAACACTGAGCTACTTCATTCATGTTAGAACCTTTCAGAGCCTGACTGTCTCTAAGCAACAGTCAACTCCATTAGCACAAATCATCTACTAAATTGTTTAAGTGTATGAACTCATTGCTTAGAGGGAGCTAAGAAGCACTCATATAAACTGTTTTGAGGGTGGACAGTGATGTACAGCCACTGATAAAAAACAGCTTGCAAAGTCCATGTATATCCACAGCCCTGGTGCTTTGAAAAACTATTCACCAAATCAGAAGGCACAATAATCTCTGATATCACAGTTCCTCACTCATTCTTCCATAAGTATAGTGCCCTAAAAAAGATATCAGAAGGTAACTGCTCTCCTGTGATCCATTAAGAACTAAACAGATATTGGTTAAACCTAAAAGGATGACCTTTCTTAGAAAAATGGAAAGTGGAGACAAGGATGTATTCCACTGCATCTATGTGCTATTTCCTACTCTGGCAACTTAAGAGGAGCACGAATTGTTCCTGCACTTTGCAATGTGCAAATCATTTGGTTGGTCTTCAGCTCTGTGTTAGTAATTATGTGAACTGGAAGTGAGCTTGAGCCTTTGTTGTTTCTTCTTTTTAATCTTCAATGTGAAAAGGTTTTAGAACATATTTTTGTTTATTTTTACCTTTCAAGTTTAATTTTTTATTTTTTATTTTTTTTTTAGGAAACAAGCACCAAAAATAACTGTGTTTTTATACAAAGCTCTGTGTTTATACATAAGAAAAGTTTTTATCTAACTTGTCATCCTGAAGTTAGAAAATTTACCACAGCACTTCCACTCACCAAAGTTGTGCTTTCTTCCTGCCAACTAACTTTGTACAGATCTTGCCACAGCTGTGGAGCAGACTTTCAGCTGGCATTTGGATCAGATTCTCTGCTTACTCTGGCAAGGCAGTGCCCAGAAAACACCTGACTGGCAAGCACTCAATTCACCACCTGCAAGGGATGGTACAAATACCCCACTTCCCTTCCTCTCAACACGCAGTAGCAACGGAGCAGAAGTAAAAGAAGACTTTGCAGACCCCCAGCAAGCCCCTCTGGCCAAGACACGTTTGAAAGCAGTTGCTTCCACATTAGGACCAATGTGTGTCAGAAATCCAGACACACAAAAAGTCATCTGGCCACTGAGGTGCCAGGTAAAGTTAAAACACCAGCCTTAAGAAAGAAAATCCATCATCTCCAGAACACAAAGAGATGCTGGGCAGCTGGGGCAGTGTTCAAGTCCTGCCCACTGCCTCCCTCAGAGAATTCAGCCTTTACAGAAAGGATCTCAAGTAATTTACATCTATACCATTATAAAGAACCTGGCAGCTTCTTCCAGGCAACCTTCAGTCTCTTTACATGCACTGTCTATCCTGAAAGATCCTACCTTCAATCTAGGGACTGGTTAGTGGTGAAGCCTTCAGTTTACTGAGATAAATCCCCAATCTGGGCAAAGACCAGAGCATCTCCTCCTTCCTACAAGCTAACAGGAGGCATCCCCAGACTCAGACTCAATTTTTCAAACTACCCTAGAAGCAGAAGCAGTGTATAATAAGAGACTTTTTTGTGATAACAGATAATCACTTGTTATCTACTGTTTGGGTTGTGTGATCCCCTTACCGCTCAAATTTTCCCTTCAATGTCCTACCACCAACCACAAACTGCAAGTGCTGTGGCAGAAGCAGTGCCAGTGGTGAAAAACACACCATGAAGCATAACACTGACAGCACAAACTTCTCCTTCAGGATGCCAGAGCTCAGTAACAGGGACAAAATGGGCTTCCTGCTCCTCCACAACTGACACATTAGATAAAATTCTAGAAACAGGGAACTACAGTGAACTGTAGGCTGCACAGCCCAAAGATCAGGACCAGACATCACAGAGAAAGAGCTACCAACATACTTCACTGAATGCAGAAGAAAACTGTCCTGCCTCTTCTCTTCAATTACACAAAATAACCTACCTCACTTCACTCACAAAAATTCAGTCCCAGTTTATATGGCGAAGGACTGAGAAATCATGAAAGATATTTAAGGTGCAGCTTACAAAACAGAACCATACTTCTGGTTGGAAAAGTCAGGGAGAAAAAACTGCAACTGTTTTTACCTTTACCAGTCCTTAGAAAACAAGCACTCAGGTTTGATTCCTCCAGCTCCCATCACATCCTGTTCTTGAGCAAAAAGAGCCAGAACACAGAAATTCCACACTCCTTCAAAAGGTAACATCACCCACTAACCTAGATAGCCACAGCCAAGATGCAGAGACCACTCTGACACTATTCAGATATTCAAAGACACTTCATCACTCTGGGAACATACCATCTTTGGTATCCTTGGAGGACTGAAGTGAGTGGAAAGCAGAGCTGACCAGATATTTTCAGTCCCTTCAGGCTAAAGGAATAAAAATACCTCTAGTTCTTCTACTACCTCTGCTAAACCAAGGTAATGGATGAAAAGCAGATACTGAAAAAAATGCTTTCTCTCACCCCAGCTTGCTGAAAACCTTCATTCTTTTATCTGGAAATGAACTTGGTTTCTTTAGACCATGAACTTGTACAAGCTGGACTGTTTCAACACATGTATCTCAACTACATACAAAAAGGAGGCACATAGCACAGCTGAGACTGAGTTCTCCTTGATTCATTATGTCTCACTCACATCCAGTCAATCCCCAGACACATACAGTTTCCTTTCAAAGTATCTCAAAGAGATGTTCATGTTACCAAACAGGCCTGAATGAGTTTTTCCAGTCTAGTGTTTAACCTTCTGAACAGTCCACATCACCCAAAAACTTATTTCTAATAAAGATATTTGCTTTATATTGAAACAAAATAACTTCTGGAGTATAACTCATATTCTCATCTGCTCCTGTTTTAAGTCCCTCAAAGGCAATGGGATATAGTGCCCTAATTTCCTTGAGTCAGTACAGCAAGGCAGTTGAAGGTATGAGCCCATAATGATCCTTTCTACCACACCAGTCAGACTGTGGGCACACTGATGTAGTACCCTTCATGGAAGTTACAGTCTCAAAGACTTAGTGTCACACTTTGAATTTAAAATCTTCCTTTGATCCTTAGATAGCTTACCCTTGATTCTAAATCTACAAAAATCATTCAGCAAAGTCTCTTCTATTTCCAGTGCCCTTTGGTGCCTGACTTCACCAGCGTCAGGTGATTCTGGGAAGTGATGACTATGCCAAGGGACAGCCAGAACTCTCAATTCTCTGACAGAAAGAAACTCAGCTCTTCACCAACACAGTCCATTCATCCCCCCACAAGATACTGTTCCACTGGGACACTCTCTCTTATCTGTCTTGCAAACATGACATTTCCTGCACCATTTTCCACATCCTGCTTATAATTAACCAAATCATCCATTTTTCAAATTAGCTATGACTCTTGCAGCCCACTCCAATTTCAGCAGTTTCAAAGCCACAATACAACCTCCTATGTACTACCTCATTTCTAAACTCCAAGCTTGCCTGATGCAACCAGAAAATCTTGCTCTTGCCACTCTGAGGGGATGCTACACTTTAAGATGATTGCAAGAGTAAATTATCTCCCCCAGGCTCTCCTGAGAAAGCTTTTGGCTGCTCTGTAGTCCATTCCAGGAACAAACCATTCTGCAAGTGGATGATTCAGGAGGTTTTGCATCTTACTCAGAGGGTTTTCCTTCCCTTTCCATAACTTGCAAAAGTAATCTCTTTTTCAGCAGTCATTCCTTGAAATAATCCTTTGATCTTCTGCCCAAGGCAGCATGTGCAACTAGCCTCCAAAGAGTTCATCTGGGTGAGGCATCAAGGTCACCCTGCTGCTTCCAGATCTGTGAACGCCCAGGAAAGCACAGCCCTCTTCTTTCCTACAGCCAAATGGCAAGCTGTCCTCAAGATGCCTCGGCCTAGTCCTGACCACCTACTTCTTCCTTAGATAAATTACAATGAAAACGTCTGAAATTAAGCACCAGCAGGAGCTCTCCCCAAGTAGTGCAAAATTTTTTATCATGTTTTGTCACCTTTTAAACTCCTCTTTGCATTCTCATACCTGTTTCCACACCTGGATAACTGATCTGCAAGATCATTTCTACAGTTCAGTCTCTGCTGAGGCTCAAACACAAAGCAATCCAAAGCTCTCCCTCTCTGTATTTTGTGGAAAAATAGATCAGGCCCACAGCAAATATATTTCTGACCATCCCACTGAGCCACCTTGCTCTTTCAGAGTGAGTACACTGTCTGCTCATTTCCCAAACTTGTCCAGGCAGTTTTTAATTGCTGCCTATTAAAAGATTTCACTTTCACCTGCAAATCATCATTCCAAACGTTCACTAAAAAACCTCTTTGCTTTGACTACTTCTGATGCACCCTGTTCTCTTTATAGAATCATAGAAGCATTTAGGTTGGAAGGGACCTCCAAGATCATCAAGTCCAACCATTGAGACATTCCCTCTGGTCTCTTCTGCATGTGCAGATTTTTCTGGGATTGCTTCTTGCACCATGGCTCCACAAGAACACCAGTCACAAATTTCCATTTTGGAATTTGGATCCACCTCATGATACCAACTTATCATTACTCATAAGCAACGATGTCAGTTCTGGAGACTTAAGGGGTGTTTCCACTATAAAGAGCAGTTTGAGATGGTGTCAGGTATTCTCCTGACCATAAGGTCAGAAAGAATTTATAAGTTCTTGTTTTCTTGGACACAGTAG
>NW_008601178.1:8630-11213 GCF_000691845.1 Merops nubicus | reverse complement strand
AGCAGGAATTTCTTTGATTAAGTTTTCAGAGAGAACAGTACTCGGCAGCACAGTCTCGTTTTTATTGTCCTTGGGTCAACATACCAGGTTTTCTCTGGCTATGAGTGAGGTTTTTGTCCTATGTTCTCTACACATCTACTCACTTAGGGCTGTACAGCTTGCTTCAGCTGTCTGGCTGCAGAAAGGAGAAAGGATTTTATCATGCACCTCCATCACAAATGAAGAACAGCAATTATACTTAACAGTAACAATGAGATTCCAGGCAACATATAAGCATGATGATAATGCCAGCAACTTTAGAACTCTTCAGTACACTTTTGTTTCTTGTCATGATAAGCCTCATTCTGCATCTATAGATACGTAGTTTAAAAAAAACCACATTCAACACATGGAAGCTGTAATAAACTAACTAGTTTTCTGGCTTATTCTCAGGCTTACCATGAGATAAAACAACACGAAAAAAATTTATGCAGCTTAGTACTGACTGTCTCACCAGATCAACGTTTATGAAAAGAGGACTGGCCCAGAACTTGGGAGTCCTTGGTTATATTCCACAACTTGTCAGCAATGTTTCCCTTTAGATCCATGGTTAAAAACTCAAAACCAGCACTGTCCACTTCCAGCTCAATCAAGTAAAAAGATTCTATTGAGAGCAGCCTGATCACAGTAGGCAGTTCAATCTGCCAGAGAAAGGAAATGCAACATGTGAAATGGTCCCACAGAACATGTTTGGTTCCATCAGCCTAATGCACAGTATTCAATGAGGTGTTATAGCAGAACTTCACATGTAATGGCTTTACTACATCCTAGATACTACAGGGGAGGGAAAGGGGGTGTGTGGGGGGGTGGAATATAATAAATGATCCTTACATTCAGTGGCAGAAAAACCTGTTCAACTACAAAAGTTCATACAGACAAGGCTTATGGTCTGCCAGGTGCTGGCCTTGTTTTGTTTTTGCAAGAGAAGTCATTGCTAATGCAAACCAAGTATAACTCTACCCCAAACCCTGCAGCTGCCCAGGCTCCACAGCAGAGCCCTCTCTGAAGAGCCAGATGCCTGCCTTTGAGTGGTTCCATGATCAAATTCTTATCTATCTTCTACTACTCATAAAGATCTAGCCAGTAGAAAGATTCTAGTAAAGGAGAAATCTTAACTTGGATTGTCTTCAACCGGTTATTCTAAAAAATAAAATAAAAACTGACATCTACAACCTGAAGCAATTATTACCTCCTCACAAAAAATAATCCACTAAATTTTCTGTATGTTATTTTGTACCTTTACCATTTAAAGACAAAGATTTTTTTTTTTCTTTCATGTATGGCAACATTCTTTATAAAAAACTTGCTGTGATGCCAGGAATGATATGTAAGGATATCTACAAAGATATCTGAAAATCTTCTTTGAAACTTGGACTTCCTGTATTCACTGAAATAGTCAGCTTTACTGTTTCTACAGCAACACTAAAATCCAAAATATTTATGTTATACATATTTAAAAATATTCCATATATCTACTTTATTTATGAAACCTATTTGACAGTAACGCTTGACTTACTAAGTTCTGTCCTCAAACTGAGAGGCATTACAGAAATTGCCCTACCTGACTTTTACATCAGAAAGCCTGATATAAAACTTCATTTTAGAACAATGAAACGCCACAAAACTCTCCACTTAACCCTGACTTTTCAGCTCTCTGTAACTACTAACAGGCAGTTAACCTTCTTCACTCGGTGCACTTTGTTGGTGTTTTTTAAACGAAGGAATATTTTTAAAAAATATTTTTAAGTAGCCTTAAAACCTTTATTCTTTGATCAGAAGACTGGAATTTGCTTAGCAGTGCATTTGAACATTTTTCACCACTTATACCTGCAAAAAGATTTGCTCTTAGTGTTTCCTAGTCCTTCCCAATATATAAACTTTGTTTATTCTCTTTATTTATCATTTCTGAACAATAAAAAAAATATTAACCAGATTTAAAAGGTGTCTGAGTATATTTTAGCAAAGCACACTACTGTTGCAGTTATCTGCAACAACCAGGGAGCCCACCAGAAATCTAAGCCCAGCTAACTTTAAAATGAGATCAGCAAAGTCATCCTAAAAGCACCATTTCCAGTCTCTGAAGCATCTGCTCTCATTTTAAGTTAGTGGAACAAAATTACTACTAAACTCGAGGCATTTCTTACATTTCATTTGTGACAATTTCTGTTTTCAAGCTTTTTCTCCACATCCAGGAGGGAGAAGCTGAGAATACCCAAAATTCATAGAGCCCCGGGAGTTGGGACTTTATAGTAATGTTAGGTATTGCAAGATACAGGATGAAAGTGTGTATGTATACTGTCCACATTCAGCTTAGCTGCCCTCTAAATCTGCATAGCTAAGTTTTCCACATCACAGCGTGCAAGATTATAGCTCTACACAAAATTCCACAGGCATCAGTCTGCAGATGTACACTGGAGCCAGGCAAACTGACCCACACTGGAACAAAACACGTCCTGCAGATGTGGCTGTGGATGCCTCAGTGGCTCGTATGTGCTGCTCCTCCAGCTTTCACCCAAAGCACCCCCAGATAAGCCTGGAGTCTTC
>NW_008601178.1:0-8606 GCF_000691845.1 Merops nubicus | reverse complement strand
AACACAAGTTTACACTGAGAAGATGAAAAACCTTAAGAACTGAGTTGCTCTCTTTTAACTGTGGGCTGTAGGCATAGAAATTTGGGGCTTACGGTGAGTTTAAGCAGTCGTTTTCCTAATCCTGGAACTGCATGCTTTTTGCTGCCCCTGCAACACTGATTGACTTGTGGGTGTCAAGTACAGGGAAAAAAGAGCTGTTTGAAATTCAAACAAGTCTCTAAAAGAAAAATCAAGATAAGAAGCCCGAGTATGGGATCATAACAAGTTTCTGTATTTTGAGATTCATATGAAAAGCCTTGTTTCAGGGTTTGTTTGTTGATTTTTTAAATGACATTGATTTTTATCTGCCAGAGGTCAAAGAACAAAATCTTGATTACTGTTTTAATATCAACTCTTCGTACAGAGAAAAGCTGTAGTAAGCTTAACTTACAGTGTTAAACCACACTTGGATACACTCTTCTAGCCTTCTTCTGCCAAGTAATTTCATATAAATTTCAATTCCACCCCTTCACTAGTGTGGCAGCAACAACCTATAGGGCCATTTCAAAACAACTGTCCAAGATTTATTCTATAAGAAGGTTACCAAAGTACCACAATTCATTATATATAACCTTGGCTGTTATAAAAGCATTGGGCATCACGTGCACTTAGCAAGTCACCCGTAAACTGCACAGGAGAGTCCAGGACCTTATCAGTAAGGACTGTTGTGATTTTACACAAAGAATTGCATGAAGTACCACAGGCAATCTTAAAACTACTATTTTTTTTTCTGAGGAACCAACTTTGTAACTCAAGACAAGCTCTTGGAATGTGTGGAGTTTTTAAGAAAACAGCAAAAATCCTGGGAAAACAAAATATAACATATTCAATTGTTTGAGAACATACTAGTATCAGCACAGACCTTCACCACTTCAGATATCAAAATAAACAGCAGCAGTGACAAGTGATTTCTTTCAGGTGGAGTAATCCAAAAAGAAATAAGACAGTTTGACAGTAGATTTCATAGCTATATGTCAGTAGGGGACTGGAGATCTCTCAGCAACTGTCCATCTTCTGCTCCTCTTGAGCCCTGCTTCCCTTCTAACACATGCTCCCTTCCAGGCCACACACATCAGTTACTGCCACACCACAAACGCCTGCCCCCAGGCTAGAGGCACAGAAGGCAAACCTTACTGAGCAACAGGAAGAGGTGAAAAAGCACTCCTGGACACAGTTTGATACTGACCAAAGCTGGCATTGACAATTCACACAGCTTGCCAAGCCCAAAGCAGAAGAGCCAGTGCTGCAGGAGCTCTGGAAGGGGCAGCTCGGTCTGAGATATACTGCAGGGGTGCCCAGCAGCACTCACACAGACAGCCCCAGGCAGCCCAGGATGACTCTTTAGGGTCCTCTTCCCTTTATTATTAAGCAAAAAATAAGAATTGTTTTAAAATCACATGCTTTGGACAATGCCTTGTTTCTATTCAACAGCAATAAAAAAAAGAAAGCAAACATATTAGCATTAGAGGAAGACAGATTCCAGCACAGAAAGATGGTTGGAAAAACAGCACTAGAGCAACAAGACTAATCCTGACACACTCTTTTGGCTACCACAATCAATACAGCCCCCCAAAACCTCAAGCAATATCTAATACAAGACATGAATAAGAAGTACATTTTTAGCCTGTGTTTTCTCTGTTCTCCTTCCCTTGTTTAATCCCCTTTCCAATTTTGCAATCAAAACCATTACCTGGCTAGAATGTACTTTCTTGGTTTAAGTCTGTTTCATAATTCAAGTGAAGTGAGGCAGTAAAACCAAGTTATTTTTACTTCTCCAGAGACAGAGAACACAACACAGTTGGGCGACTGAAGCTTTCCTGTGAACCCCAGGAAAGGAAGCTGGAAATCAGGACAAGCTCTCCATGCTGGAGCAGTGGGTCTGGGAGACAGTCCTGCAGCTCAGCAAGGCTCTCAATACACACCTGCAAGATCCTTTTGTATTTTTTGAACAGGGATAACCAATGCATTTTTGCTTACCCTGTCCTCAGAAATGCCATTTTACTGGAAACGTTCCACACAAGCATTCAGACCCAGGCATCTATCTTAGGTCCAAAAAGTCAAGGTTTAGCACCATTATAAACAGCAGAAACCAAGACCTATGTCAGGAACCACACCAGTGGTTCTCAGCCTGTGGTCCGTGGACCCCCAGAGTCTGCAATGTCATCACAGGAGGTCCATGAAGGCTTAAAGCAGGGGTAGGACATTTCCAGCCCAGAAATATTTGATCTGGCCTGCAAAGGAAGACAAGCTCAGAGAAATATCCACAGGTGGTGCTCTGAAACTGCAGTTCCCCTTCTCTCCAAATCTGAAGACCCTTCATGAGTAAATTTAAGTAAATATTTGATGTAGTCTAGTGCTTTAAATCTTTAATTAAGTTTTGGTGGTTGCAGCCACAAAAGGTATTTAGAGGGGATCCATAGTGAAGGAAAGGTTGAGAACCCCTGGTCTACACATCTATATAGTGGTGGATCTGCTGATCCAACTAATGAGATGGAATCATATTTACATATAACAAATGAAGCTTGAAAAGAATCAGTCATAAGGAGGTTTATGTCCTTAATATAATTACAATATGCATCTCTGAATAAGTGGCAAAACACAACACAGACAAGGAACAAAGTAACTACACAAGTTGTAATAGCCACACCACTTGTCTCAGCTCAAAATTCAAGTCCTCGCTTATTTCCATCACTACCACACAACTCACGGGTAAACCCATTTCTACATTAAATCAATTGGTTCTTTCCCTAACCCAAATTTTCTCTCCGCTTCTGTTTGATAATGAGCTCTTTGAAGCAAGGATATTACATTTTAGCATACAGCCTCATAAATCATAATGCCATAATTAAGTCTAATCCTATGTTCCTTCACACCCAAGCTGTGCTCGGTGTGTGAGTAAAACTTCTGGAACAAACAAACCCCCTCCGGGGCTCATTATTTGCTGTATTCCCATACGAGTGTTTTGTGGAAAGCTTTGTCTCATTGTTTGTTTAAAGAAGGTGCTGTTATTAAACTATTTGAAGTAAGCATCGAAATAAGTTTGTAGTAAGTGGCAAATCTGGAGTGGTGCCTAATTGCTCATGGGAGTGGATAATTACAGAGGATATAAGCTTGGATATTTGTACTGAATTGCAACGCATGCAAGATACAGAGTTGTATTTATATGTTTACATCTCTGTTTATGTGGCATTTAATGGAAGATCAATGAAGGTGTTTAATAATGCATATAATACAGCTTATGCTTAACAAAGTTATCACAGAAAACAAATCCATCACACAGCTGAAAACTGTACACTAGCAGACATTCAGAGTAGCTGCAGAATTCAGAGCAGTGTTTTTGCATTAGGAAGACAACCAAGAGAAAGCATTTCTGAAAACCCCAATCCTGCACAGGTTTTTTATTTTTAAATTAAGAAACACAATCAAAACTGTCAAATCTCATTGGTACTGTTGGTCTGCAGGATAAAGTACCTAGGTAAGACATAAGAGTACTTTTCCCCACAGGAAAGCCAAAATTCATCTTCCCTTCCCTTTTCTAGGTATTATTTGATTCTGTATGAATCAGAATTAAATTACAAGTAATTCTAGTTGTGCCACTCATTTTCCTTACGCTTTTTATTCTTTCCTAACTAATTACATTTTGTCAGCTGGCATAAGGAAGAAAAATTTTGCTATTTATTAAAGGACATGTACCCTGTTCTTTAACCATAGCTTACAATTTCAGAGAGGGGGAGAGAAGGGTAAAAAAAAAAAATAAAGTGCCCTGATGAAAATACTACATTGCTGTGTTCCAAGTGTCATCAGTCACTACATCTTTTCTCTTAGCACCATTCCTGAGGTTACCAAGAGAACACATTTCAGCCTTCGTTTTATTTGGAATATTTTGATTTATGCTGTTCCATAAGCTCGTTCTACTTAATCTTCTCTCTTCACAAAGCACAACTGAGTCAATCTATTTGTGAAGTCCAACTTCAGCAAGACAACTAATGCACAAAAGCCCAGTGAAGGAGCCTGAATAAAACTGTGATACTCATTTCAAATAAGAAAGTTCTGGAAAGTGCTTCTACAAATGACAAGAAGTTGTTAAAGAAAAAAATCAATATTAAATCCCAGAAAACAAGTCTGTTTTTCAAAAAAACACATTTTTGCTGCTCATTACAAATAAGTCTCAGGACCCCTTGTCATCCATGGCCATCTATCAGCCAGCAGGCAGCTCCTGCTGCATGCTCCACTGATTATGTTCCATGAGGTCTCTGGTTTCTGGAGGTGAGGCAGGAACTCAACCACTGATGATGACTGAAAGCCCCATCGTCAAACTTTCCAACAGCTGATGCTGGCCATTGTTGCTACTTTTTTTTCCACCTCTCCAAGAGGGAATACTTCTTTGCTCTCATTGTGATAGGTGATTTACAGCAGCTCTAATTCTCAGCATGCATCACTGCCAACATTTACAGCCAAAATATTGGGGAAGGTGGTATCAAGGTTCAGACACTGGTCTCAGACAACTTAATACACCTGGATCCATTGCCTAGGTCTGCCACATACCTCCTGTGGAACATGAGGCCTCCAACTGTGCAGAAACTAAAACACACTGAAAGCTAAAAAAATGTGGCTGTGGGGGAAAAAGCGTATTATTAGCACAGTTCAATAATCCAATAGCAAATTTATCTTGAAATAGTAGAAAGATACCCACAGATGTAAATTTACCCAAATATTTCCTTTTTTGCACTAAATTGCAAGACTATCAGTTTCTACATTCAGAAGTACTCTTTTTTTTTTTTTTTTTTAAAAAAAAAAGGGGGAGACAGACAGAGGGAAGAAAGGTAGGAAGTTCAGAGAGTCTTGAGAGTCAAAAAGCTCTTATTACACATCATCGGAACCTCAGAGCAGCATCCAGACCCAGAATAAGCCCAAAACCAATCAGAAAAAAAGAGCTAGCAGGAGATTGCTTGGACTCTTAGTATAATCCAATATCCAAACATCTGCAGTAGGTAATGGAGAATGCTGAGCCCTAAAACCCTCTCCTGTATCACTACCCAGAAATGCCCCTCTCCACTTGGGATCCACGGCCTGGAACAGGTGGTTATACCTCTTCTTCAAAAACTGAGCACAATCACTCCCTTTTAAAATACGGATAGAAGAGGAAGAATTTGGAGCAGCACTGCCTGACTTCCCTGCCCCTGCCCCCATCTCATGCTACAGCACTAACCCCAGAAGAAAGGTTCCATTTCCTCTTCTGAATAAGAGGGATCAAATGTGAAAGCAGAGCCCTCACGCTCACATCCAACAAACATCTGTAACAGAGAAACATTTCAGAGACAAGGGCAGAAGCACAGATTTCTTCCACCTCAAAGAAGTGCCCCAACCTTCTGTGTCCCATTCACAGAACCTCATCATTGCAGAGATCTTCAAACCCTTTCTGTAGAGGGACGTTCTGTAGAGGTAGTTGTTGAAAGTCACTCCTGCCTTCACCTAGCACCACTCAGCACGCTCCCCTGGATACAGGGCCAAGAAGCACAGATCCCCTGTCTCCTTAGCAAGTTGGTTAGGCCCTCCTAACCTGCATGAGAGAAAGACTACCACACTCAAGTTATCACAGATATTAAAACTGACCCTACACTTGATCTTCAGATAGCTCAGCTGCATCTTTCTCTCAGCTTTAAGTTTCCTGGGGACACTGAGCACGTGAAAATTTCCACATTACCAAGAGAGCAAAAAAATATTCTAAAACAAATGAAACAGCCTTTGCTTTCAATCTCCTTCAAAACTAATCTGTTGAGCTGGTTCAACTCTTCAAGGAGTAAGGCCTGTTGACGTGACAGACCTCCCCTGCTTGGAGAGGTGCTGTGCACTTTTTTAATCTTATTTATAGAATGGCCTCACTCATGCTTTGTTTAAGAAACAATTAGCCTTTGACAGCTTAAAATAAACAGGACTCTCTCCCTGCCACAGAGTCACTAGACCTGAGCTGGATTTCAAGTTCTTGCAATGGCATGAGACTACCCGGTGGACTCAAGAGTGTAAGCGAGAAGTTTGCCCAGCAGCTTCCAAAACTGCACCTGAGCCATGAAACAAGGACCTGCATCAGTCAAAGAGAGCAAGCAACCACTGCTGCCACCACCCCACTCTGTCCCCTCCAACAAGAGACACCTCTGGAGGATGAGGCCACCTCTTTTTAGGCGTCTGCAAAGAGAGGAGCTGCAGGAACGCAGGAGATGAGCAATGGTTGCACACTGGATGTGCAGCTGGGCCATTTCTCCCTGAACGTACAGTTGGTTTTTCTACCTCTTGTGTTGCTGCTGCAACCAGTCCAAAGGCAGCAATTGCAATAGCTGGCACAGATAACATGACTTGGCATGACAACTTCATGTTTCAGTCCAAGCTCTCGTAGCACCAGTGGAGGGGTCAGAATTCTCATTTAGTAGATGTGGGAGTTTTCCACTGGTGACTTCACATTTCCTTCAAAGCTCTCAGCTCCTCAACTCCAGCCTCCTGGCTTGGCGGCTGCTTTTACCACGCCAGGGAACAGGGCACAAAAAAGTTGCATGAAAAAGCTAACAGAGCTACATCAGCATTCTCAAACTCCTGGCCTGCTGCTGAAGGAGAGACACACACAGGAGTCCTGTCTCATCTGAGGTAGTATTCTTTCAGACTTTAGCTGCTAAAAAAGAGCCTAGATGATTTGTTAGGCTATTGGCTTGAGTTCAACTATTTCTTTTGGTGAAGAGCTCTCATGTGCCTTAGGCAAGCTTCAATCTTCTCTTCCCATCTATAAACCTGCTGGTAAACGTCCTCCCCTAGCTCCAAGGGATGAGAGGAGGATCAGCAGTCAGAAGACTGCAACACAAGAATGCCAACACAGATTCAAGTGACACAAAGTCGTACAAGTACCAGTCACAGCAGAAACATCTATGGCTGTAGGCAAGCAGGTGTTCTCACACCAGGAACACTTCTCAGCATAACTGGGGCCAGCCACTTTCCAGTGGTGCCCAGTGACAGGACGAGGGGCAGGGGACACAAACTGGAACACAGAAGCTCCACCTCAACATTAGGAAAAACTTTACCATGAGGGTAAGGGAGCACTGGAACAGGCTGCCCAGGGAGGCTGGGGTGTCTCCTTCTCTGGGGACTTCCAAAACCTGCCTGGACATGTCCCTGTGCAACCTGATCTACGTGAACCTGCTTTGGCAGGAGGGTTAGACCAGATGATCTCTAGAGGTCCCTTCCAACCCCTGCCATTCTGTGCTTCTGTGTTTCTGTGATAACAAAAAGTAAAAGTACAGCAAATTTATCTTCACAGCAATGAAACAGAACAATGAAACCAATCAACTCAACAATAAATTATAACAACAAAAAATAAATACTGGGATTACAAGAACAAGAAACAATAACCAGTGATTTAACAGTTGCAGAAAGCAAATGTTTTCAGACAGGATTTAAAATTACAAGACTCAGCGAAACAAAAGCAGATGTGAGACAAAACAGAGAGTCACAGATAGAGAAGACACAAAATTACAAATAGAGGAACAAACCACGGAAAAAGGCTTGGCAACAGATGAAATGAGTGAACAGCAAGGACAGAAATTAATAATGATTAAAAAATATAAAGGACCTTGAACACTACTTCTTTTCCAGTAACAGCACCACTGCAAGTAACTTAGACTTCACTGTTTGCATTTTAATATCATCCCTACTTCACCATGAAGGGATCTCAGGCACGGGGAGCCCAATACAACATACAGGAGTGCTACCCCGGCACACATTAACAAGCAGGGGATCAACCTCAGCAAGTTTAACTGTTATTCTGAGAGGTACCATTAAAGTTTAAGAGCAAATGACACCAATATGTAACTACAATTTGAGCTACCTTGTCAACTGGATCACTACAATTCATGCAGTGCAGACATTTCCATTGACAAACGTTTAAGGACATGCTTACACTGGACATGCCACAACGTCCTGAAACTACTGCAGCTCTCCCCCACACATCAGAGGGACCCAGTGCACCCTTAGAACGTGTCACTACAACCAAATGGCTGTAAGCCAGTGGTGGAAAGAAAGATATCAATGTGTTCCTGTTGCCGTTTACTGTGGTTTTCTGTCCTGTGTTCCACAAAGGTGATTAAAAATGGTCAAGGTTAATAGAAAACTCAGTCAAGGAGGAGTAGCCCACTGCAGCTGCCACAGCTAAACTAAATCTTTTCAGCTGGCAAAGAGACAGGAGAGCTCCCAGAAAAGGCATCCCCATAAAATAAAGTATTTGATTACAAATATCACATCATTAACAACCCTAGGTAAGAGCTCAAGCAAACACGAAGTAGAGGGATGCGTGTTTAACGAGCTGATTTCGACGATGAGCAAGAAGGCAAAGCTTCTGCCCTTCACGGCTTGGTCAAAATTTCTCAGACGTGCAATAAAATAAACACCCCTTCCCCTCCCAAAAAAAAAGAAAAAAAAATTAGTTATACAGAATGACTGTATTAACGCTTTCGGCTGCGGCACGGGGCTACTCCTCCAGGGCGGGCTCTGGCAAGCGCCGAGTGTTCCGGCTCAGGCTGGAGCGGAGC
>NW_008601177.1:527-17079 GCF_000691845.1 Merops nubicus | reverse complement strand
GGGCGGCCCGGCCCGGTGCGGTGGGGGCGGCTCCTGACCCCCGCGGGCTGGCGCACCGCGTCCTTCCTTCCCGATGAGGTGCCACCGCATTGGTGGAGCTCCGTGATCCCGGCGGGTTTGGTCGCTTTGTCGAATCCAGCGGTTACTGTTGGGGCAGTTGAGTTGTAACTTGGGGCTGGTCGCGGCTGAGAAGATGTTTGCGGCCGAAACGCAGCTCTGCAGCTCAGGGGAAAGCGTGCCTTCAAACAGCGCTTGATTCGCTTAGAAGAAAAACAATCGATAGATCGTGATTTCAGGACAGTGGCATTATTGTAGAGTCCAGGAAAGCAGCCCTGACTCTCTTGTCTAGTTCTACTTTCACATATAGATTAAGCAGAAACAACAACAACGAATCAGAACGATTTTGTCTTGCGTCTTTGGCACAAAAGTCTTTAAGCTTAATAGCAAAGGAAGACCATGTGTATTTGGAACAAGAAGTATTGCAACTCGAAGCAAGCCTGTGTCTGACGTGTTTTACTAATGATTAAACAGGCAGAAGAGAAAACGAATATTTACTGTTCAGACTTCTGTTTGAATGCTAGGGATTCTGACTATGAAGGGAACAGGATGGCAAGTCGAAAGTTCATTTTTATAACATTTTCAAACTAGTCGTAAAAATAAATCTTCTAATAAATATTTCACAATGCTGTTTTCTCCTGTTTTCATCACATTTTTTGTTCCATATATTTTCCCCACTGCATACTTTGACAGTTTTCTCTTTTATGAACAGTGGGAAGTTAGAAGCTGTCCTATTCACGCAAAAGTTCTGTGGTTCATGTAGCCCAGTTTGCCGTCCCTGGCTCTGAACAGTGCCAGGGATTTCTGGAACAGGGAAAAAAAATAAGAGAAAACAGAAAGATCTTAATAATGTAGCTTGTACCAATCAATAATTATAACGGAAAGTTGTCTCTCCATTAGCCTTAGTGCAGCTGCGTTCGGTCTAACATCCGGTGACGGACACATTTTGGATAAGATGGAAAAAAAACCAGGCAAACATTTGCTATCCATTTGCTTTCTTTTGTTGGTTGCATAAAGCTTACGTCACTGATGAGATTTCAGGATACTAGACACTGGAATTATGAAGCTGATGGCAGTGTAACAGCTGTACAAACAGCGTGATGCCACTTTCTACGGTAGGATCAAGTCCTTTTTATTCAGTTTATTGTGTCTCCTGAGTTTCTAGGATAGAGCACTAGTAGGCTACAACTGTTTTCCACAACTGAGGTGTTAGGTAAGCAGCTCTAAGCTATAACTAGCCCACTTAGGGCATCTGCACTACAAAACAGCTCTAAGGAACCACTGAATCTCATTCTCTCCCCCATTTTTTTTCAGTAGCATTACTTCCAAACAGGTGCTTGAGAGGTAATCACTGCACAGTGTCTGTACAACACCTACTGACATTGTAAGGCTATTGAATTCTGTAAAGCTTCAGTGATAACAAAATACACAGAGTTCACCACGGGTTAAATATTGGTTTGGCAGGGTCAGAAGTGGGCTGGAATTTCCTGTAATCAAACTGGCAGCAGCAGCAGCACGCAGGATATTTTTCTTTTTTTTTTTTTTTTTTAAATGAAGGTTTTATCATAATCTTTGTGGGGAAAAATAACAGTTGAATAAATACACTACTAATTTTGTGTACGGGAATTTAAACACTTGCACTAAAAATATGGAGCATCCATTGAGTTATATGTTTTATTTAAACACAAAAGTCATAGGAAATTAGCTTAGGAGAAGGCTGGACTGCTGTAATGGAGGGGAAAATACCTGTTTCCATTACCCCACTGTGCTGAAAACATGAGGTAGGCAGTTTTGTATCTTCTGGTATAATGTCCTTAAGAACATTGCATGCACTTGGAATTTTCTTATCCTTTATTTAATGAAAATCTGTGTCAGAATGAGAATGATGTAGCTAAAGGTCAAAACAAATTTGTTTAAAGTCAGCTGTGAATGAGGCCTCATTTACACCACAGAGCCTCTGCCCCAAAGCTATGTCAGCATGCTTCCACTGGTAGAAAACTCCAATGTAAACAAAATCAGCAGGTGAACTTCACAGTTTCACTATTTTGTTGTCCCTCCTTTTGTCTCAGAACAAATGGACTTTTTGCATCCTTAGTCTGCTTTCATGTAATGACAGATACAACCATTTACACAAGTTAATTAAAATGACATTGCTAGCAACAGTTGGTGATAAATAAATTACCAAAATGTTTTCCTGGGTGTGTTTTCCAGTGTGGCTAGTGCCCAGAAGGGCTCTCATGAGAGACTTCTTGCCCTGTCGGCTCACTGAGCGCTTTGCCAGTCTCCCTGCAGATGATACGTTAGTGGTGGGCTAGTAAACAGAGAAAAGATTGAGGAGCCGTGCAGTTGCAGCAATTTCCAATTAATTCCTCCTCTTAACTGCTGTGAGAAGGGTACCTAACAACCAGAGAACCCAAATTCAGCTCTTGAAATAGTTGTTAGCAACCCTTGAGTTGTACTTCAGGCGTACCTTAAGGTTTGTGAAAGTGGAAAACTGTAGGAGATAAAAGCAGGCTTGATATTTTTTTTTTTTTTTCCCAAGAGTTTCTGGAAGGTCCAGAAAGCAAGATAAGCTTTCTCTGAGCACCAGTACAGGTTAAGGGTTGACCTGCTGGAAAGCAGCTCCACAAAGAGCCTGGGAGTCCTGGCAGATAGACAACCATGAAACAGTGGTGTGCTCTCGTAGCCAAGAAGGCCAGTGGTATTCTGGGGTGCAATAAGAAGAGTGTGAAGGTCATGGGAAGTTCTCTTCCCTCTCTGCTCTGCTCTAGTGAGGCCACATCTGGAGTTCTGTATCCCGCTCTGGACTCCCCAGTTCAAGGGAAACAAGGAACAACTGGAGTGACTCCAGTAGAGGGCTACAAAGATTACGGGGGGACTGGAACATCTCTTACAAGGAAAGGCTGAGAGATCTGGGTCTGTCTCTGTCTCAGAAGACTGAGAGACGACCTTATCAATGCTTACAAATGGCTAAAGGGCAAGTGTCAAGTCTCTTTTCAGTGGTGCCCAGTGATAGGACAAGGGGAAATGGACCCAAAGCAGAACACAGAAAGTTCTTAAACACAAGGACAAACTTCTTCACTGTGAGGGTGACAGAGCACTCGAACAAGCTGCTTAGAGAGATTGTGAAGTCTGCTGTGGAGACTTTCAGAGTCCTCCTCGATGCATTCCTGGGTAACCTGCTCTAGGTAAACTTGCTTTGGCAGGGGGTTTGGACTAGGTCATCTCCAGAGGTCCCTCCCAACTTCTAACATTCTGTGAGCATTTTCCTTGAAGATCAGTCATTGGACTGAACCTTACAGAGTTCTTTCCATTCTCCAATAAGACCACCATGTAGATCCATATGTACGTAAGAATTAATTTTTGAATTTATTTTCAAATGCCAGACCACTGCCTGTTCATACGCTTACTAGTGAGGAAGGGCACAAGCTGACTTCTCTTTGTATTTCTAAGCAACTTGATGGTTCACATTGTGCTTCAGGATTTTGGAAACAGGCTGTAGTTTGTCTACCTCAGGCTCAGGAAATCTTACCTATTGCCTTACCAGAAAGATTAGTCTTACCAGAATGGAATCAAATATATCAGTTTGGAATTAGAAGTTTATCCCACATCAAATATATTTAAGATGCTGTAACAGAAAGGTTTCTTTAGGTCTTTACCCACTGTTACTTCAGTGGGTATTTCAGTTATGTTTCCTGTCACTTGGTAGAGACCTTTAAGCAATGTCTTTAGGATGGTACAGTTTTAGTTACATCTATCACCTGAAAGTTATTCTTGCTTCAGGTTCTGGGCATCGCTAGCTGCTCTTTCTAACAAAACTTCGAAGATTTTTCTTTCCTGTTAGTGCACAGACACTGGGAGGCTGTTCTCATTCTTGCCCGCTGGCATGTCTCATAGAGGTGCTCTGGGTTTGAAGCATTGCATGCTCATAACCAGTACCAAATTGACTACATTTGCTTGAATTGATCTTCTGTGTAGCCTAGTGATGGACACGCACGTGCGCCCTAGCCGGGGTGTGCCGCGGGTGTCACGACCCTCACGTGGCTGTGCTAGTCTGGGAGGTTAAGCTGTGCAAAGGCTGACAAAAGAAGGGCAGGTGTAGTGTAGAAGTGTGGTGCTCTTCCAGTTAACGTGTCAGCCGTACTCTCTCACCCTGCCAGCTGGGCTTTATCAAGTTATGCTCATCCATTTTTCTCTTAATCACAAGAGATGTCCAAAAATGGAACTAATGAGGCAGTCTAGTTTAGTTTGATGTTCCTGTAGCATTTTGTGGTCTACAAAAAGCATCACAACAGACATCTTTCATTTTTAATGTCATTTCTCAGCTCACTTATTTGTTAACCATTTGTGTAAAAGTCAGTAAAATTACAATAACAAGATATGTGAAAATTAAGTAGTGACATGTAAGGGGATTGATCTGAAATATAAAAGCTGGCTAGGATTGTGTTTTATCTCAGTAAAATGTGAATGTATTTGTGGGTTGTCTGCCTTGATATTTCTCAGGATATCATTCTCACCTTTTCTATCTCTGAAAAATAGAGCAACATTTATGTTAATTACATGTGACAGGTAGCCTGATTTTATAAGACACATTTTTGGTCTCACCTAAGTTAAACAGCATGAGAATATTTACACTTAGATTGCTGAAAGAGTTAATATAAAAGGCTTCACATTTTTTTTTTTCCACTTGTTGATCACATATCTCACTTTGTAAAATCTATAGCTAAAAGAAGGAAATCTTGTCCTGAATATGACATTTAAATTATGCTTCAGGTCTGGCATTGCTCAGAGGTTTTTTTTTCTGACTCAGGTTTTTTTTGGTCAGAAACAGCTACCTCACATATAGAAAACAAAATCCTATGATTTCTTGCCCACATTTTCCAACGTGAGAGTAAAAAGCAACTCCTGACTAAGAAGTTAATTCCAGTTTTTAGTTACAGTCTCGTATTTGTTCAGTGCTTACAATGATTTTCATCTGCTAAAAATTAAGTAAATAACAACAGAGATCCTTTTTTTTCTACCAAGTCTTATCTCAGCAGTATGCCTCTCAGTTCCTGGTGAGGAAACGTCGAGCAAATTCTTTTATGGAAGAAAGTAAGAAGGGCAATCTAGAAAGAGAATGCATTGAAGAATTATGCAATAAGGAAGAAGCCAGGGAAATCTTTGAAAATAATCCTGAAACTGTAAGTATCTGATGAATATCTACAAGGTAGAGAGTAGTTCTTTGCAGAGGGAAAGCTAGAAGGACATAGAATTCACACTGCAAAGCTAAAAGAACTCCACCATGTAGACCAAGAACTGGTTTGAAATTCTTTTGTGTATAGGACTTACACAACTGATAATGAAGACTGTATAAGCAAAGAGAATAGTTGAATAGATATTAATTTCCAGTATGGATCACCAGTTTCAGACCACAGCTGTCTTCAAGCATTCCATGTGGGGAAACTCTGTTGGTTTCAATTAAAACTTTACACAGAGGATGAACGGTAGTGCCGTGCTTTTAATGAAAGGATTGGACATTTTACTGCAAGCTTTCTTCCTAGTGGGGAGAGTTCTGTTCCTCAGTTCATTCCTACTGCATGTTGTTTAGTATTAGGTATGTTTTATTCTGCTTTGTCCTATAAAGGGTTCATTACAAAATACACATGGTTAAAATGTATACTTGTTTTGCAAACTATGTCAGTGCCTTGTTCTGTCTTTGATAACATTGCATGTATTTGGATATAACGATTGTTAAGTTTAAGTAGTTTGACTAATCAACAATCATTTGTTTTTAACAATACCTATTTTAGTAGCACTTTTCCCTTTATTTGGAATTAATTGCATATGAGATGTTCAACCTATTCCTGGGTATTTTTGTTTATTTTAGGGTGAAATAAAAGAGGCTGCTCTGCATCCAATAACAACATTGAGCAAGATCCTTCCATATAAAGAGACAATTTTCAAAGCCATTTTGACACCCAATTAATTTTCATTGCCTTCACTTTGAAAATGTCCAATTGAGTGCAGTATCTTAATCTCTCTGCTGAGTCTCATGTTTATTAAATAAATAACCTGCTGTCTTGGCCTGAAAAACAGTGATATAGAAAACTTAGTCTGCATTCTACAAGTCAAAGTGACTTTCCTTTTTGTTTCTTTTGTAGTTATAATACCAATATATTGTAGAATGTATTCAGTGATATATTTTGCTGTAATTCTATCTACCTTAATTTTTTCTTACTCTTTGTTTTTCTTTTCTTTCTGCAGGAGTATTTTTATCCTAAATATTTAAGTAAGTACAAAAAAAACTGAACAACTCTACTACGTCAGTCACTGGTCTTGAATGATTTCCATGCTGATTATAATGCATAGTTGCTCCTAGGCAGTTCTGTGTTCTTAGATCTTAGCAGAGGCACTCAGAAGGTTGGGCTGTGATCAGCTGTCTTTAATATGCCCAGGCAAGTTTTCTGATTCAAGCTGTGAGAACAGACTCTTTGAAGATGCCATGCATAAGCTGTTGTAATTTCAGTCTAAATGAGTGTTTGTACTGTAAGCAGATTGTGTGGGTTTGCATTTGCAGGCTGCCTCGCCTCCCATCGCGCGGGGGTTTTCAGAGTTACTGCAGTTACTCCAGATTCTCCAGCTGACCTGAGGGCTTGTGTCAATGGTAAGTGCTAGATACTTAAACTAATGCCCTCAGATCTGAGAGCGTGCACATGCATGTCTAGAAAGCAATTCATATAAGTAGAAGAAGAAACAAATCTCCATTTAAGTCAGGCAAACTCAATAATCGAAAAGAGAAGCTGACAAAAAAAAATTAGGTGAGACAGAGTGTGCTGGAAAAGAAACGTGATTAACTGCAAAATGGAAGGCAAAGTTCTTCCAGAAAGAGAGAATGGTCCTACACCAACCCAGTCATGTTCCCTCGTGTGTCCTCTGTATTCTACCTCATCTTTGATTGTTATGCATGACTCTTTGCATCTAGCAACTCCTATTCTGGCAGTTAAAGCAAGAGATGATCTGGTTAATTCTCCTTTCTAACACTCTTTGGCCCATAGCTGCACTGTAGGCCTTCATGAGGTAGATAACATCACCAGCTGAAAAATTCAAATATTAAGCTGGAAGAGTGAATTGTGTTTTTTCTAGTAAATTCACAGGAAGCAATCTGTACCATATTCCCTACTTGTCACAGCTGAAACATCTCCCCAAACCTCTTAAACCTTTACAGCCCAGTTACATCAAAGAAGCTTTCAGTTGGTTTGAATAGGGATACTTAACCATCCAAGACTGGTTTTGTCACTGAAAGCAGTGGAAAGCATGAAGATCCTTAATAATTACACTGCACATGGTCATGGGTGAACATATTTTCCAGGTCACTTGGCCAGCGTGACTGCTGTCACAAACTGAACTATACTCCTATTTACATCACTCTTTCTCACTCTCATTAGAGGTCCTGGGAGGAAAGGATTTAGCAGAGATGTGTGAATGTGCAGTGTTTCTGTAGTACCCGGTGAAAACAACCACTTGATAGTCATTGTATTTCTTCATTTAGATTCACATTATACAATCAAAGTAAATAAACTGTTACTATTGGTAATTCACCAGGGTAAAGCAGAAGTAAAGCGAGTATGCATAAAACTTTCAAGTGTTTCTAAAGCCTAAATGTTTAACAAAAATTTATGCACACTTTTGGAAGTGAGCTACTGCTGAGAAACTGGAATTTAAAATTTCCAATAAAAACATCTAACATTTTTTTAAAAAATGTTTTCACTGAGACAAAGATTTTGTGGTACTGATATAAACATTTTTTCAAACTTAAAAGTTGCATCTTTATGAATTTATCAATCCAAATTGTTTTGATATTGCCAAAATGAAAAATCCAATTTTCTTAATGAGAAATAATTAAGTAATTATAAGAATTAGTTCATAATAGTACAGTAACCAGTTTGAATATAAAGCTGAAAAAATCAAGGAATAAAAATAACGATGCAAACAGAATGGAAAAATAATTTCATTGTTTTCAGATTTGTCCAAATTACCTATTTGAGAACACAAATGAGCTAAGAGATTTATGGATAAACATTTATAAAAATTTGTGAAGGCATTGACTTTTTAATGCCCGTCTAGGAAGAAACGGAAAATTTCACAGATCTTTTTTCTTACTTTTCTAATCGAAGCAGGTATCTGAGATGCAGCTTTGAGTCCCTAAACATTTGTGTCACATAAATCTGCATACTGAACTGCTTTTGAAAATAAACACTCAAAAATCCCTACAGTTACATCTGTCCAGCTCACTATGACACATCTCATGGATATCAGAGCCTCTGAGTAGCAAAGGGTATAGGTACCACAGCACATTTCTGGCCAGCTACCCTTCCCATTGCAGGCTGAGTGTATCTTCTGACACAGAGTTGTCACAAACATTTTTCAAAAAGCACTGCTAGGTGGTGGGTAAGAAGGCACCCTGAATGGGGAAAAGAGGAACACCAAGGTCACTTTTGGGACAAAGGGCTGCTACTTCACTGTTCCCATAATAGCATCTTAACCATCCATATGCAGACAGAACCTCTGTGTCCATCCAACCCTATCCATCTGGTCTTGTTTTCTTCCTCTAGCATATTTCACTGGTTCTCCTTTATTCATTCATTCATTTCTTCAGTGTTATTGCCCTTTGTATCCTTAGTTCACCTCATTCCATCTACTTATGTTTCACACTGCCAACCAAATCCATCTTCTCTCAGTCCAGACTCTCAAAAGCCATCACTTCCTTTTGGTCAAAAACATTAACAGTCAAGTTTCTTCTCCAGCTGCACACTCTCAAGGTGCCATCCATCACTTATGAAATGCTTTGCTCATACCAAATTTGGTTGACACACTTGTTCATGGACCTACAAAAGCAGTAAACAATTGAAAAAGAGGAAAAAAAAATGTAGGGAGTTCTAGAACTTAAGTTTGGAAATTACTGTGAAGGTTTGATATTTAAACTCCATTCCTTTTATTTCTTCTGTACAATTACTTCTCTCAGTCTTGATCTGCAACTGGAGTCCCTTGGTCTGCATTGTGAATATTACGTGACGTCAGCACCTATTCTAGAGGTGCTCTGTGGTTTTGGAGCTTGGCTGGCCTCCGGGCTTTTGGATTTACTTGCAGAAGAATTTAATTAGAAGTAGATTTAATTGGAAAATAAACTAACACAGATTTTGTTGAGCTTTCTGAGTCATAGAAGGCTAAACTTATAATTCTGTGGGGCTCAGTTCTTTAGTTCTTTTGAGTAAAGTAAGAAAAGTTTAAGAAATGTGGTGGGCCCTTACATAAAGAATTGTAGCAAGTTTCGGTCTTCAGGAACACTTGCCTTTCATTCCACTCTTTTGAATCTCTCTAAATCCTTTCTTCATTTCATTTTATCTGGTTTTTAGGACACTACTTTTTTAAAAAGCATACTTCAAAATGTCTTTCCAGAGCTTTACGAGAATATAACTTTAAAGTAGGAACAACATACTTGTAATATTGGGAGGCCTGCAAGAAAAAAAAAAAAAAAGGTCAAAAAAGCTACCAGCATATTCAGGAGACACAAACAGAATGATGCCTCCTGTGGTATGCTGATGTGCAATTATGAAAATGATGGGAAAAGTTAAAAGAACAGTATGCATTTTGATTAGAGAAAAAAAGGCAAGGTATTCTGTGTTTTCTGCCCTAATCTATGTATTTTGAGCCTTGCTTTCTGGGACCTTGCTAGCACATATAAGGAGTCTTCAGTCACTCTGTATGATGCAGATTTGCAAATACTAATTTCAGTGACAAATGAAAGATGACAGTATTAGACACTGATGTATCCAGTCCACCCCCAGGACTTGGGCAGCCAAGGAAACCTGAAGCGTTAGTTTCTCTGTAAATGTGACCCTTCTTGATCTGAGAAACTGAGCTCTGCAATCTTGAATTACTGGTATTCTTAAAAGTTTGGTATTTCTAGTGAAATTTGTGGTAGTATGGTGAGGGAGAGCACTGTTCTTTAAAAAGTGAAATACACCCCTAAACTGTAATGGAAATAGTGTCAGGTTTCCATTTGGTCACACCTTGTAGGGTTTAACATGGCTTCGTGAGTCATTTGTTTATTAGTTTTCTGTCTCACAAAGAAGAAGTACCAGCAGCTTTGTCTTTTCTCAGTCACTTGCACATTCTTGCTGGCAGAATTAGTAGCAAGGTGGTTGTATGGGTATTTGGTGTTATGCATCAAGCCCTTTCCTATTTCATTAAAGGTACCTGGGGGAAGACAAGAAGAAACACTAAACAGATCCTTGGGGAAAAATCACCCCAAATAACAAGTGTTTTTCCAATGTTTTGCATCCTTCAGAAATCTCAAACCAGTGTAGCCCTCTGCCATGCCATAAAGATGGATATAAGGATTGTATAGATGGACAAGCCAAATACACTTGTGTCTGTAAACCAGGATGGCAAGGAGAGAAATGTGAACAAGGTACAGTCTCTAATCTCATCATCTTAATTCTCAGGAACACAGTTTTAGTTCTGCTGTTATTGAATAGTATCAGATATTTAGGTATACCTGCTTCCATGCAGTTGGTCAATGAATGCCTTTCAGCAGAGATTTTCTTTTTGTTTTCCTTCTAGATATAAATGAATGTGAAGACTCAAATGGAGGCTGTAGCCAACGCTGTTCTAATTTACCTGGGAGCTACCGTTGTTTGTGTGAAGATGGCTACTTCATGCACTCAAATAAACGGGATTGCGGAGGTAAGAAGTGAGGCTTCAGGAGAACATTACATGACAGTATGTTGCCTGTTGAGCAGGGAGGGGCATGAATTTAGTCCAGTAGCTCTGTAAATGCTACAAGTCAGCAGAAACTTGCATTGCCTCTGAAAAATGTAGTCCTGCTTCAACTTGGCTACTCATTCCACCTCCAGGCTTACACCACTGCAAGCATTTGGGCAACCATATAGTGAACTAGATCAAGACATTGAGGGTTGAAACCAATTCATGGGGGAAAAAAAAAAAAAGAAAAAAAAAAAAAGAGAAAGGTGATGGATTCTGCTTCATTACTAGAGCTCCATAACACTTATTTTGGTCACTAACCAGTTTCACATACCCTTTGAGCATGTTAAAAAAAAAAAATTTGTAATAAAAAATAAAAATACAGTAATATACCTTAGTACCTAAAGTACTAGTTTGGTCATTTGATAAACTGGATTCATTACTTTGTTTCATTACACCTAACTACAAAATTCTAGGAATTTGGAGTACACACAGTAGCTAACAGAAAAGTAGGCCATATTCAGGACAGCTTTGACTTAAAATGCTGTGGGAGTCCTAGCAAGCCAAGTGGCAGAATTCCCTCTGTACAGTACCACTTCTGCAACTACTACAAAACAACAGAGAAAACTGGAAGGATCCCTGCACATTCAAGTGGGAATTGAAGTACTGCCAGGATTCTGATATTTTCCTGTCTACAAGACATTTAGTAAGATTGATACTATACACTGCATTTAGTTGTCACATCTGCATTTTGAAAATGACATTGAAAAATTGGAAAGAACACTGGAGATAGACACTAAAGCGGTTTGAGGGATGGAGAGACAGTGAGGGACTTGAAAACCTGACAACATAGCCAATTAAAAGATGATTGTGACATGGATCGACTGTAGCACGTAAGAAATTCTGAAGATTATCTCCTGCCTTTCTGGATGGCTTTTTCCAAGTTAATATTTTATTATACAGTCCAGTATAGTTTATAGGAAACCTGCATACTGTTTTTCTCTCTGCCTTCCTGGACTTGCATCCTTTTTCCTGTTATCCAAAGAATACATGAGAGACCGAGAAAGGCAGGAAGGCAGAGAATTTGTTTTTCACTGAGGGCAGGCAAAAGTGACTTTCAGAGACCTCTGGAAATCTTTACAGCTATAGCTATAGTCTGCTCTGAAAGCATGGTAGACCTACCAAGAGAGAGCCAGTTTGCCAGCCTCACTCAGTTTGCACAGATTTGAATGTACTCATTCTAGTAACTTGTTTATATTTCTAGATATAAATGAATGTGTGTTATACCCAAACATCTGTGGGACAGCCACATGTAAAAATACCCTGGGAAAATACGAATGTGAATGTGCAGAAGGTTACACATATAATTCAACTTCCAAGAACTGTGAAGGTAAGTCTTCCCCCGCTATGCATTTTCTCTTATCTTGCTTTTTTGTTTGTTGGTTTGGGTCTTTTTTTGTGTGGTTCTGTTTTTGGTGTAATATTTCTGGTGTTGGCTTTGTTGTTTTTTTTTGTTTTTTTTTTTTATACCAAACACCAGCATACCAGCATCTCATCTAGTGGTGTATTTATTAATCTTCACGTTATTTATTACAAAATAACTCATTTATTTGTTCTTTCAGAGGTTCAGTCAGGCTATATTAGGGTATACAGTTGCAGTGACCTACTCCTAGGTGTTGGTGAGTTTTATCTGTAAGCCAGATAACTTTCTCACTTTATGGGAGCTCTCTTCTCCCACTAGACAGGACTTGCTGTCCAAGCTCTCAAACCAGGTAGCATGTTTCATTTAGGTAAGTTGGAGCAGTGTGCTGAGGATCTGGATGTTGGTACAGTGTCTTGTACCTTGTTCTTAAGCATCATTACAGTTACAAGGATGGAATATTTGGTGCCAGTCAGTTTAATGTATATCCTTAACTCAGGGCAAGCTGTAGTAAAAGCAATTAGAAGTACTTATTTGTTAATTCCAGACTGGGCAAGACAGGAAGACTTATAAAGAGATAATCGCCAGAAATGAAAACTGTGAACACTTAATTGAGTTGTCCCAGAAATGTAAAAACCTTGTCTTTATCTATCTGATAGGCTGTATAGATGTTTATTTAGCCCTCATGGCCAGGAGCATAGTCTGTGTCCTTTATATATCCTTAGATCTCAGATACTGGAAAGAGCTTTTCACTGTGGCCTTTGAATTCATTCCATACCATTTATCTAATCCTTCCCTGGGGTACTTAGTTATGCTAGAACATAACAGTGTTAGAGTGAACTGATCTCCATCCTAGTCTGGAAGCAACAGCATGGCAGATGTATAGATTTTTGTATAAGGATTTAAGATAAAAGGACTCTTAAGATACTCTTTAAGATAAAAATACTCTTGAATATCGAGAAAAAGAACTATGTAAAAAGGAGCTGCACCAAAAGAATCTTTCCTCAGGAGTATTATTTTCAAAAATGAAAAATCTGGAAGAAAATTTCAAAACAAAGCTCTGTAACATTTACAACAAAGTTTAAAAGTACTGACAGCTAGCAGTAAAGCAACAAGAAGCCATTCATGCACAGACCATCATAAAATAACTTTTTCAAATACTGAAAGTATTTGCATAATTGTTCTAAAACATATTTTCTCTCTTTTTAAAGTTTAGTACACACATAAGAAATTAAATTTCAGTTGTAGAAAATTCCTCTTCATTGTAAAACTGTAAGAGCTTATATACCTCTTCTACATTTCCAGTTTAAAAAAAATACACTAGTGACTGATTTTTATTTTAAATGCTACCTTTATGTTATTGCTCAAAAGGACCCAAAAGTAACTTCTTGCTGGCTATAAATCTTTTGCCCTATGGCTTTTCATGCAGCATTCTTGTAACAAAACTTTTCATGTTGGTAAAGATTATATTTTCAGATGTCTGCTCATTGTCTAGTTACTATGAGATTAAAATGTTACTGACAATTTTGTGTCCCTCCGTGCACCGAAATGAGAAAAATTTCGCAGTAATTAATTTAATTCTTGCTTCTTTTAGTACTTCCTGAAGATACATGGGTGGCATCACATTTAATTTAAGTATTGTTTTTCTTCTGAAACATGGATTCTAGAAGCATGCAAGATGAGGACATTAAAACGAGCAGTCTTACCTCCTAGGAGGAGGATTAAGCTGCTAAGCTTTCAGACCTTGTAACCACATTAAATGAGACATCAAATCCTGTCTAAGGACAGGATTGTGCATACTGACAGGAAATACAGAAATACTAAATGACATTAATTTTTCATTGTCACATAGCATGTAGGTGGCAAAATTGAATTATGCTTATTATAAAAATCAGATTTACACGCATTTATGCACAACTATCTCTGTGATGACATATACTATTAGAGTGGAATAGAAGATGGTTTGAGGGTTTTTTCCTCGCATATTCCTAGAAGAGTGTTGCTACAGTTCTTCATCCCCACTTTTTAGGGCATAGTATCAGTGGAAGATTTCTGTACAGTCCAGTCTGTTTCATTGAGGCCATATAATTTTAGCTGGAGAATTTGATTATAGTCTTCTCAGCACCTTTGCAATTTCAAACGCCTTGCCAAAAAAAGGGGTGGCAAGTGAGTAGGTATGTTTATCATGCTAGAGGGGTCTGTCTTGCAATCAGCATCAAGGAGCCAAACCAAGCTAGACCTGTAATTTAAAGAATGAACTTAAGTTTTGGCATGTTTTTCCCCATATTTTTCTTGCTCCTCTGAAGGGTGAACTTCTTTTAAGTGACTGAACCAGTTAAACAGCACAGAGAGTGCCTCTATTTCAGGTATTAGTCCATCCCTAGCACAGTCTTGAAAATTTGAGACAAGTAATCAGGGTTTCCCCTTCCCACATGAATTGTTTCACACACACAAAACCCTACCTACCCACATCCATGCTTTAGAGAAATCACCATATTTCCCTAGTGTTACGTAGAGTAGCTCACTTCTAGGACATGGTATACAGCTCCCCTGTGGCTGATTTTATCATATCTTAGCAATTTATCCAGAGCCAGCTATTTCAGATTTTCACTGAAAGAAGCTGCATAAACCAGAATGCTGCCTAGGTTCATGGATTTGCACAAGTAGCTTCTGACTGTTTTATGGTGTGTGGGACTGACATTTGGACAGATCTGTAGGAAGCCTTTGAAACACCTCAAACAAATATGCAAAGATGCTGTCTACCACTTGTAAGGAAAAAAAAAAGCAGGATAGTTACAGCATAAATGATTAAAACAAGCCTCCAAAAAACTTGATCCCCTCCAGCCTGTGCACATCAGCATTTCTGTAGCAGGACAGTTAGCTCTGCATGGGGACATCCTGCATCCTTCATCATCAAATGAACTGATCAGGGACTCCAAAACATCTACTGAGGAAGGAGGCTTCATACCTATCCAAGAAACTTTTCTGCTGCTACTGTGGTAAACTCTGGAGGGAGACCTTACCCTTGAGAAGTAGGTTCATTCTGGGTAATGGCAATTTACACCTCTGTAAGACTGGTGCAAGTCTGTAGTTGATTTAATGGTAGAAATTCAGCAGGCAGTGTGATAACCTTTTTTAATAACTTGATAAGTCTCTTGTCTGCGAGCTCTGGTCCTGAGGAAAATGCTTAAAATTAACTGCTGCTTTCAGGAAATTCAGCACCCAGATTTACTCTAGTGCTACTGATTAACTGGTGCTTAAAGTTTTATTTTTGTACTGCTAGGTGTTCAGGCACTGGAAAGGGTACAGGATCTTTCACAGAGAAGAACTACACAGAATCATCCTCCTCTGGGAAGGATGTGGGAAGAGAGTTGCTTCTTGAAGTCTCTCTCCTCCATTTCCTCTTGTGAGGTGTTATATGTTTTATTTCCTTTTACATCTCCACATTTAAGAGGACTACAGGTTTTTTTTTGGTGGTGTGTTGTTTTTTCCTGTTTTTTTTTGGTTGGTTGGTTAGTTGGTTTGGTTGGTTTTGGGTTTGCTTTTGTTTTGTTTTGTTTTTACCCCTTCTCTTTTTGTGCTTGGGCCTAGATGGATTTCTTGGCCTTGTCAGATCCCAAAATGATCATAATCAGAATTAATTGCCCTCCCTACCTGCTCCCCCATCCACCCCTTCCCCCTGAAAACAGGCAGGCTAGAAAAGGACACAAAGTGTTTTCTTCCATTGCATAGTGTGGCTAGACTACATTTTTGATTTTGTCATTGCCTAATGTGCATTTTAGCTAGGATGCAAAAAAAAAAAAAAAAAACAGTGACAAAAGCAGCTTCGTGTTGTAACACATCATCTTGTAATCTTAGTGCTAATAGACATCAGACTGCCAGTCACCAGAAATTATTAGGAAGTGACTTTCACAGCAGAACCCTTTTCACCAAGCTGAGCTTGCAATCTGCTGGGTTAGGCAACCCACATCAAGACCATTGACAGTTCAATGATTACTAAACGGAAAAGAGTACACATGCCATAAGAAAAGGTAAACTAGTCATAGCTGGAGGAAATGAAGGAGTCAATCAGTTGCAAATACGCACCAGCAAAATATTTAACAAGTGACCAAATCCTGCCACGTGACTAAGCATTATCTCTGAAGTGTATGGAATGAAGTTTGAATAAACACTTAGATATTGCAGCCCACCCTTGTATCTCACTTCCCTAAGAAGTACTACAAGTGACAAAGGCCAAAATGAATAAAATAGGAATTAAACCATGAGTAGAGGGTTCTAAGTTAGAGTTGTAGGAGTCTGCACATGTGCATACATATATATATATACACA
>NW_008601177.1:0-231 GCF_000691845.1 Merops nubicus | reverse complement strand
GTCCTGTAAGGATACACGGATGGGTTACCTACAGGTCAGGGGTCCAATGGGTGTTAGGGGATTGGTCTTGTGGTGGCTAAGACAACCACAACCTGGGAAAGATGGAAAATTCTGGATGTGTGCCCATGTTTGGGGACAAAGAGGCAACAGAAACCTCTGTCTCCAGAAGGCGCACTGCAACATCTCACCTTTTTAAATTTTATGAAAAGGAAAAATTAAATTAACAGAACT
>NW_008601176.1:0-43253 GCF_000691845.1 Merops nubicus | reverse complement strand
ACTTTACGTTAGTTCCCTTATATCAATAGGGATATGTATGCTTGTATCTAGTATACGCACATGAAGAATCAAAAAAGAACTAGACAATTCCAGAGTACAATACTGAAGTGAGTGAAGAAGTGCTATACTAGTCATCTAAGCAGTGTGATAGATGACTTCAGTGAACTGCAATTAATTTAGAGTTGTGTATTCATAATGAGAGCATAAATTATTTGGGTCTCATTTCAGTTTATTTCCTGTTATGACTAGGCAGAAGACATATGATTGGCAATAGACAGAATTAAGGACTACAGAATCTAACAAGAGTGGAAAAGACATGTTAGTTGAGCTCACTGAGAGATATGCAATGTCTTTCATAAAATATTGCAGCATCTTAATTGCAGCTGTTCAAAAATATGGCAAAAGTTTTGTAACGTAAACACAAACTACTAAAAATTAAGTCTTTCTGGAGAAATATCTGGAATTGTTTTGAAAGTAAAAAGTTTGGATCTTTGACTAACTCAAATAATGATGCTTTTCTAGGATAACCTCAAAATAAGCAGGTTTTTTTCCCCGCCCCAATTGTATGTTGTAAACATATATAGAACCACAACTTTGTCTGCCAACCAAGAAGAATTGTTTATTGGTCACTTTTCAATTATGTAAGCTAAACAAGTGTGCATAAAAATACGATGTGTTCTATCAATATTATGTATTCCTTACCACTGTCATACTGAAAGTCCTTAGAATTACTTTAAGATGTTTTGAGCATTTTTTGTGTGCAGTTCTTCCTTCCTGTACACAGGAAGAAGCTGCAGGGAAGGTTTTATGAAGTAAATGCCTAAGGGTATGTGACACATTTTGGGGGGACAGGAAGGGGGTTTATGTATAACAAATATGAGTGTGTTTGTGTCTTGTGCTTGTGACACTTCATTTGAGTTGTGGGGTTTTCTTTCCAGCCTAGCAACCTTTATGGCCCCCATCAGCCAGTGAAGTTGCTTCCACTTTTTTTCAGTTAAGAACTCTGACTTGGCTGTGGTTGTCAACATCTTGGATGAGGTTCAGACTTATATATGCCATTAAGAAAACTCCTTCTAGATAGCTGGTGAACAAAGGTGGCCTCAGCTGAGGGAGTGGCTATTGCTGAGTACTTTAACGGTATCAATTCTGAAGGACTAAGACTTAGCTGCATTTGTAAAGGCAGTGACTGCCCTCCTTTTTTAGTATGTTAGATAAAGACACCTCTGCAAGCTTCATTCCTTAAGTGAAATGACCTGTCTAGATGATTACTATGGGTCTTCCATGCTGCCAAATAAAATCTGTACCTCTATCCACTGCCATGAGTGGAACTTTGTCTATATCATTTGCTTTGAATAAATATTTTAATGTTCTGTATAGTTCACAAACACAAAATGATTTTTTCTTTTGTCTTTTCCAAGTGTTGCAGTTAAGCACCATGCTGCTGAAAATAGAAGCTAGGTAGGCTGATTTGCATCCATGGCAGATGCTGCTATCTGTTCATCAAATGCTTTTTCTGGCCTGTTATTAAGCTTAGCCCACCAATGGCTGTTTTAAGGTGTGCACATGATTAGCACTCTGTGGCAGTGTTGCTGCTACTTGGTCCATTTGCAGGGAGCACTGCTGTTCTGCGTTTATTAAAGATGAGCTACTTTTGTTTACATAACTTGTTTGTATTTTGAGTTTATCCTTTGTCGTTCCTTCCAGATATGCGCTGTCCCTCGATTATCTTCTCAACTTAACAACTGATAAAAGCAGAATTAACACTTGCAAAATTAATGTGTTAAAAAGTTCCAACATAGCTGCTATCAAGTCACCCCTTCATGAAACTCAAACTGAATCATTCCACATTTATCGTACAAAAGTATTGTGTGCAGCTAAGCCTTTGCACAAGAACAAACATTAGATTATGCTGATGCCATCTTTAATTAGTTTCTAAATTCTGTCTCTCTAAGGTGGAGTTGCAAATCCAAGTGTCCAGATCTAGAATTCTGCACTTCAGCCTTTGAGATTTCTGAGGGGTTTGTAAAATTTTTCTGTTGCCGAGCTGCTTTCTACTGAGTACACCTCTGGGAAGATTTCTGTGCCTCTCTTGGTTTATCTAGTAGTCTTGAAAGGGTCTCCACTCCAGAAATGTGTTCGTGATTTTCCTCTTCAAGATCATAGTGTACAAAAAACTGAGTTGAAGAGCTTGAAACTTGTTTTTAGCTAGGTTGAACTGTCTCGAAACATGTGGAAAACATTAAGCTATCTTAGTGTATGAATACTAAATGGGAAGAAACATGTATAATGTGAAATTATGCGTTGTGGTTGAACTAGGTCCTGATTTTTTTGAGTAAATAGCCATATTCATTTGTGCTAGACTACAGTAACTACTGATACAATAATCTTATCAGATAAATGTGAGGGCATATTGGCTTACAGTCTGTGTTTAAACACCTCCCCACCCTGTGTTTCTTGCATAATAATACGAGCCTCTCTTCACCTGTTAATATGCAAGGCATGTTTTTTTTCTTCTAAAAACTGTACTTCAAGTTACTGCTGGGGTAAAAAAAGGTATTCACTGAAAACATTTTGAAGATTCATATCAGCAATAAGGATGTTAAAATTAGTGAGAGGAAAACTGAGGGTAAAATTGTGTGATAGTTCATCCTCTGGATAACAGCTTAATAGTTAAACAAAGCAGCATACATTTGGGTTTCAGCAAGGACATAGTCTGGGAAGGTGTTAAATTTGCAATCCAACAGAGCACTTGAGAGCTTAATTTTAAGTTTTTATGTTACGCCTTGAAGATTTGTGGTTGAACCTGGATTTCTCTTCAGTGACTCAAAAGGCAGTAAAACCAGTGCAATGTCTTATACTCTGGAGCTTCACCAGTGGTACTGGGTACCACTGGGACTTTACATAAGGGCAAGGTCAGACGCAGAAGCAAGTTCTGTGAGTGAAGTCCAGTACTCCAGGTCTTATTGGCAAGTCCTCAGTAAGATGAGAAAATTTTAGTGTCTTCAAGATATGATGCTTGGAGACTACTTGGAACTGGTGTTAACTTTGTTCAGATGGTAGCACCCACATCGGTCAGCTAATTCTTGTGATTTGTGCATGGTTTTGTGTTTACTGCTCACACAGACTACCTATGTGCTTTTAAATAAGGCTTTGGCGTGCAATATTATGGAAATGTGCTGCTATCTGTAAGAGGTACTGATATGATTACACTGTTGATGGAGAATGACTTAATGCATTTCTAGATTCTGTCTATTTTCATTTACCAGTTTTGCTTAAATAAATGCTGAACTAGTAAATTGATTTTCTACAATCAGTAGTGTAGAAGATTCTGGAGTTTTTTAATACTTAAAACTTGATTTGTATTAGTGTATCTAAATGTATTTGCAGTATTACTCAAATTCAGGTGATATTTTCTCTTCTCAAGTTACATGCAAGTTTTGAATGGGTTTATAAAGCTAAAGGTTTATTCATACTAACTGTATCCGGTATTGCTGCGTTGAATAATTTCAAAAGAAAGAATAGAAGTTTAGTGCTGAAATTTGCATTATATATTTATACAAGTGTTATGTCTGCTATGTATTAGTGTGATGCATTGCATTAGTAGCGTTGCTGCATCCTTCTTTTATCATTGCACCTGTGCAAAGGTGCACTGAGGTCTAGTGTGAGAAATTGTATTTGCACACTTTCTAGAATATTTACTAATAATCCTCTTTTTCAGTATCCTAGCATTCAAATTTATTAGAAGTTACTCTAAGATGAAAGTATACACCTTTCAACACTCAGAAGGCTTTAAATCCTTACAGTACTAGTTGTACGTTTTGTGGGGGGAATTTAATTTAATTGATGATTGTTTGTAGGCTTTATGATGGTACTGAAATTTAACTAGTTACTTCTGTAAGATAGGTAGTTAGTCTGTAGCTGATTAGAATTACATAACATTTAGAAACTTTCTTTGCTCTTATTTTTAAAAAAAATCTACAACACATTAATCCAGGTTACCTAAAGGGGAGCTAAAAGGTTCTGTGTAGTAATAATCTACAAATTATCATCTGTGTTTAGAAGAAGATTATGTAGAAAACACCTGATGTTTATATAGACCAAATAGGTAGTGCTGTTGTTTTTTCACAAACTGTACATTATAAATAGGTTAACTATTAATTCCCTCATGAACCATCTACCTAACTATTAGGAGGTGAATGTTTCTTCAAAATAAACCACTAAAAGGATTATGATGGCAAATGGTGACTATTAGGCAGAAATTTGCGGTGTCAGGGGTGGCATAAGGAGTGATCTGTTTGTAAGAAAGAAATGAGTTGATGCACACATTAGCAGTGGAAGGATTGATGAGAAGGTTAGAGAGACTGCTCTGCAAAGGGCCTGAAGTTACTGTTCAACGTGTACATATCAGCTGTCCTGGTGCTCGTCATTGTCTGATGAGAGCTTCCCCAGCACTAGCTCGTGCACACAAGTTTTGGTGGCATCTGGAGTCCAGCCCCTTCTTTAGGCTGTGCAGTGGGTTTTTCAGGAGAGGTCATTGTTGGCTGCATTTGTCAGTCCAATTTCTGCACTTCTGTTTAATGAATTAACATCAAACATAACGTAGACTTTCATTCTGGTTTATAATGGTGGTCATAACTATAATATCCAGATGCTGTCTTCCATTTTTGTGGTATTATTTTCCTATTCTCTTCAGCAAGCCGTACATTACTCAGGCTTGATTAGGATGTGTATACTGAGCAAGGCCTTACAAGAGTGTAGTCCACCAGATGCAAAGAATAGTGCTATAGTCAAACCCAGAACACCGACACCTTACAAAACAAATCAGAAGTTAAATTGCAACTAGGGTAAATATTTGAATAAAACAGAACCAGTGTGGAGAAGAATGTGCTGTAGAGACTTATTAGCTGTAGCTGAAAAAAAACGCAAAGGACAATCCTATTGATTTTATTCTTATCTTGATGACCTTGTAGTTTGAGTTAATGGTTTATAAACTCAACTTAAGAGTTTTCAGAACAGTCCTCTTTGTCTCCAGTCAAGAAGGAAAAAGAAATGTAGAGCTGAAAAATAGACCCTTATGATTTTGTTAATTCTCTAAATCTTTAATATATATTTTAGTTTGTGAGTGTAGAATCATTGAAGATATTGTATTCGTATCATCTACACAAGACTGAAATGTAGTTAACCTGTGTTAAATTTTATATTTCTCTTAATAATCTGGAAGTCATCTGGAACTACAGTAGGCATACTCATTCTCACCTAGTGGAAATTCCTGATGAAACTGCATTTTGAGGAGAAGGGGGAAAAGGAGTAGGGTCTTACTGGTCTAAGAGCTAGGCTGTTTCTCACTGGGGCATTCATGGTGTGACTTCTGAGGCAGAATATGTTTATGTATATCTGTGGATAAATTTATCTATATAGGAAGCCATTCTATTTTTGGGAAGGTAGGGCTGCTGAATCATCGGAGGGAATGATATTTTTTTAGGGACTGTTAATTGATTTTAAAATTGTCACAGCTTCTGTAAATCCTGACATAAAAGCAGATATGCAGCATTTCATGTAGCTAATGTTAAGATGCATCCTGATTTTCGGTTCTCACATGGCACAGTGGACTTCACCTTCATAGGTAATGTTGGTGTTAAAGCTTGAATGCTGGACATTTTATAGCTGAAGAGGTTGTTACTCTCTTGTGAATGTTAACTATCAGAGCAGTCTGCGTAAGAATAAGAGGCATCAAGGGATAATGTAATTGCAATTTTCCAAACAACTTTCTCTGCTTCAGAATTAAGATTCGTGATAAGATAAAATAAGACAAAATAGATCTCATTTTCAGCATAATTAAGATTTTTGCCAGTGGCTATTATGGGAAAGCTTTCTTAAATATTTCACCCTTGCCCCTTTAAAAGATTTTATGTTAGATGAGCGGGATTTTAGTTCAGCAACTACTTTATTAAGCAAAAGCAACTCTGATTCCCAAACTTGTACCAGAAAAAAAGGGCTAAAGCAGTAATTACCATACTTGATTACATTTTTTAAAAATAATTTTCTCTCATGATGGGAAGCTTCAAAAATCAAGAGGAAGGGAAATTACGTTAAAGCACAAAGTGGATTGTTATTACTAAAGAGTGGAGGACAACCCCCAGAAACTACAGAATAATATATCACTGCATAAAATGTATTTTAAAAAAAAAAAAAAAAGGTTTGAGCATTATGCTTTATTTGTTACAGGTTTAAATTATGTAAGTATGTCTGCTCTTGGGAACTTATATATGACTATCCTCTTCACCAAGGTGGTTAAGCATGTTTAAACATGTCCTCTGTTTTGTACAGGTGAGGAACAAAAATTAAAGACAAAACAGCAAATTTATAGAAGATGTAAAAATAAAGCTTTTTTTTTTCTCCTTTATAACTATTTTTGTTTTAGTTCAAGTGAGCTTAATAACAAGAAGTAGAGGCTTCTATATAAAAACTTAATCTAATATGGGCAGTATTAAAACTCCATTTTAATAATGTGGGCAAGTAAATACTTGACCTCTGACATGTTATTGTAGTAGAGACGTTTGACAGACAATCTTACCAACATCTGCTTGGTTCAGTTCTTGAAGGTGCCTGAGCAGCCAGGGGTATGTCTAGATTTTAAGGTAGAGTCTTATATGAATGGGCTAATCTCTCATTTCCTGAACTAATACCTTTTAACACAACGTTTTTTTTTTTTTTAAAGTTCTAGTACTACCTCTCATCTGCATAGAAAAGAGCTAAAACCAGTTGTAGAGGTCTTTGAGAATGAGACACAGCTTTATTATGGCCTCTTTTGTTATGATGTTGCTTTATCATAACATTTAACAAAGACAAAATTATTTAAGTAAAGCTAGTAGCTAATATTACAATAACAAAGTTCACAAGAGGAAAGAAAGGAAGAGGAAAGAACTTCTGTTAGAGTAATGTGTTATCAAAAATTGATATTAGCTGTATTTTGAACTAAGTTTTTTGGATAAAACCCACAAAAAAGGGAGGTACAAGGTGAGTAAAGAATTTGGGATATTACCTTCTTGTTTGTAAAATTAATGAATCCATTTCATAATAAGACATTAGTTTTATGCAAAATGCAAATGAGCCCATTTCCAGGTAAGCATTGACTAGCTGTTCTTATCTACTACAAAAAAAAAAAAAAGGCTTTCTCCGAGGAAGAGGAACATAAAGCATGCAATGTTAGATGCTGTCACAGCTGGTTATAAACCACAAGCACTTTCTTGCCAATATTGTAATAGTAAGAGAGAAATAAAGCCTGACAAGCTGTAATGAGGGATTTTGTGTTTCCCCTCATATTTTAGCACCTGAAGCTAAGGACATGAAATTGCCATTTCGTATGTGTAATATTTTTATTTTAACATAAGAATGGATTTCCTGTGTCACTTTCACACTGGAGCTTCAGAGGATGCATGAAGCAACAGAGGTCTTTAAAAAGCCCAACTGTTCTTGGAATTTTTATATTTCAAAAGTTTTAAGTCACAGTACTTCAAGTTGTGATCATTTAGTCATAAGAACACTAGTTTTTCCATTGCTCAGGGCTCTGTACAAAGAACAAAAACTCTTAATCATTTTGCATGGTCTACAGAGATTTTGGCAGATAGCTGTTACCAATATAGATGGCCACTTTCCCTTGTAGGTTGATTTAGCGAGTGTAGATGCCATAAGATTTCTTGATGTTATTTTTAGACTTTAGAATTTTATGTTTAGATTTCCTATCTATTTCTAGATAAAACTGTTCATCTCTGATGGACTGTGCTATATATAGTGTCTGTGACTTGGAACTTGCTTAAGCAAGAAACAATGTGCAAGCAGAATCATGATAATCATCACAGTCTTCTCGTGTGAAAATAAAAGGTTATATGAGGGATTGAGACTAAGCTGCTCTGGCTCTTCTTTGCATCTCGGGTTTCAGTCTAGATCTGAATCTGGCTCTGGTTCAGAAGCAACTCTTGTCTGTTTTTCTTGTCGAGGCCAGCAGTGCTGATACACATGAACGTGAGCTGTTTGGGAAGGGTAGACAGAAGAGTGCTTGTGTGACTGTTCAGAGATGTGCAAGAATAAAATCCTGAATTATTATTTTGCTGATTTCCTACTGTGGAAATATTTGTATTTCACAGGTCTATTGCTGCTAATCTTTCATGTTTATTTATATTGATGGGAGATAATTGCTTGGCTGTAGGTCCATTTCCAAAGAGGGCAAAACTTTTCTGTAAGAGTCCTTTTCTAGGTTCAGAAGGTACCCACCTCGTTCTCATGAGGTATTTTTGATGATGACTGCTCTGTGCAGGTTAACCCACTGAAGAGAGACTATGGTCTGGGACAAGAATGATGTTGTCTTTCTTCTTCCCACTGGTTGTGAAGGATGTAAAGTTCTTGGCTTCGAGTTAATTACACAGGCTTTTACTTCTTGTGGATTATCTTGTATACATTTCTTTTTACTTTATATATAGACTTCTTGAAACTTCTTTCTAAAGCAGTTATTTTCTCATATACAATGTATTTTTAATTATTTCAGATGCCAAATTAAACACTTATTTATGTGGCATGTTCTTTGTTCTCTGGAGAAGTCTAGTTTTTAAAATAAGAAACTAAAGTGAGTTTTATTCTTTCTCAAGTTTCTCTCTAAGGAGCTGATTTTTTTTAAGAAGATTCTTAAGAAATATTTTTATCTAAAGAACATGAAATTGAGAAGAGGAAACCTAAGGCTAAGTTATCCTAAGATCAACCATTTCTGCTCATCTTCTACTAAGTGTGCTTAACTACTGTGTACCCATTAAATTTTCATTTGAAATTGGTGAAATGGAGAAAGATACCTGATGTGCTTAGTAGAGCAATGGGAAAAGGAGACCTAGAAATATGTGCAAAATACAGAAATAGTAAAATAATACCCTGCTTCTTAAATAATTGCAGATAGGTTGGGAGTGGATGAGCTTCTTTCTCATGCTGCCACTTCACTAAGTGAAAGCACTTGTTGAGGTACTTATTTTAACTGGCAATACTATAGTGCAGACAGCAAGCCCAAACTACCCAGTTAATCCTTTCCCAAGACAATACAGATATTTCTGTATATCTACAGGAGGAAGTGAAAATGAGATTAAAAATACAGTTTACCATCATTCATCTGCCTTTAAAATGAGCTAGTGTGACCCAGCCTTGCAGGCTGCTCTGTGCAGTCGTGTTTCTAGATGCTCATCATGTCTGCCTAGCATCTGAAAAAAATATCCCAGGTAAGTAGAAAGTCACCAAAACAGTGCCTTGGAGTTGTTGTAGAGTAGTGCAGGTCAAAGAATAGCAGGGCTAAGTTACAGGTAGTTATCATCAGAACTTTTGGGGAAACAAGAAATAGATGACTCTTCTATCCCAAAGTCATACACTAAAGCATGCTTAACTTCTTCACTAGCCTGACTTGAAGAAAGTGTAAGGATAAGTGAACAAATGACTTAAATGTTAGGGTAGTAGGTTGGTGCTAAGTCCATCTGTTGCCCAGTAGGGTTTTTAACAGATCCTGTAGTCTCCGTTTTGCTAGCATCTTGATTGTGGTGAAGTAATTGATTTACATTTGGAGGACTGGGGGTGCACATAAAAGCATTTTTCTCCACAGTAATCCTATCAAATGTCTGATTCTGGCCCAAGGATTTTTGGTGTAGTTGAGAAGAACAATATGGGAATTTGTCCATATTAAAAAAAAAAAAAAAGGTAAAGGAATAATAAATTTATATTTATATAAACAATTTAGTATATAATTTGTTGCTAGAGGAGATACAGATGTTAGCTTATTGTTATTTTAAATATCTTGATAATCATTATGATGCAGCACATTTCCATGTGTTTGGTACAGTTCTACAGCTGTCAGAGTTCAAAAACTGACTCATTCACAGAAAGTGGTCCTGCTCTGCTCAAGTCAATTAAAACTTGCTTCTCTAAGCTTTGAGCTTTCTATTGAAGAACATAGCTATTATGATTTCATTAAGCTGGAAAATATTGAGTGATCTCCATCACTTTTCCTGAGCCCAAGAGTCTAGACATAACAGTGGAAAGACATAACCTGGTAGATTGGGAAAAGAAGAAAGCTGATGACAAGACTTCATCTGATGTTTTGATTTATCCAGAGTACTTTTTCAAGGAGAGTGTCCAAAAAAAACCCTTTATATGTTTAAAAGACAATGTAAATTGTTTCTAGTTTACATTAAACTGCATTTAATTGCTGTTAGGTGCCTAAATGGTCTGTAGCTCAAGGAGGTGCTGGCTCTACTGCAGAGTCCATCTCTTTCAGCTGTTTCTAATTCTTCTGTTCCTGAATATTTATTATTTGTGTTTCATTGTGTGGCAACACATAAAGGTTCCCTAGTGAACTGGCTTGCTCAACAAAATCTGTCTTTTAATGACACTTACAGGTAGGACAGATGTGAGCCTCACCCATGTTATTAGGTCTTGCCCTTACTTTCATTAGGAAACTGGCCTATCATGGCATCTTAAATTAATACTATATAAGTAGGTGTAATTGCAGTTGTTGTGGTTCAGTACCATTCATTTAAAGAGAGCTTGAGTTGTGATTTCTTTTAAGGGTACCTCAGACTTAAACAGAGGTGAAGCTGAGGGACTGGAAGTCCCAGAAAGACAGCTGGCCCTGTTTTCCAAGGACACACTGTCTACAGTTTCTCTGGTTTCTGTGCATTTTCAGAGGCTCAGTGCATTTGGAAACTGGGTTGAGTGGCAGGTAACAGTGAAATAGCCCTCTGGAATGATCACCAGATTAGGAAAAGTTGAGTGAAATGGGTTGACACTTCTAATATTTTTATTTTATTTAAATAACACTACTGAAATAACTACTGAATGAGACGTTTATTGGAAAAAAAAAATGCATATGCATGTCTGTTGCATTTAAAAAAAAAAAAAAAGTCGTCATACTTATCTGGTTTCTGTATGACAATTAAAAACTCAGTTATGTTTTTATAGGCACAAATCTGCATCCTGTCATGTGTTGCAGTGTGTTGGTACTTTGCCAAAATGTGGCAGACTGCAGTGCTGTGAGTCTGTCGAAGAACATACAAATTTGTTTCAAGAAAATCAATGAAAATACATACCATTCTGATTGAAAATCTAAATTACTTCAATCTATAATTAATTAAATTAGGTTGCTTCAAAATTTATAACAAGTATCTGGAATGACCTTACTTAGTGCTATCAGTGCTTTGAATGTCTCTGGAGAATTTGCATTAGCTGACTGAGTACCCTGTTAAAGGATGTCCTGTGTGAGTATTTTGTCCTGAAAGAATAAAACCGGTACATCTCAGATGCCCTGGAGGGAATATGTATCTAAATGCACATGATAAAAGGCAGCTAAGGTATCAAGTAAGAAGCTTAGAGGTTAAAGTTGCAAGATTAGTATTTTATCCAGATTAAAAAGAGAGGATGTCATATATAGATTGCAAATAACCTTTTATAAGGAAAGTTTATTGAATATGGTGTGATTCACAGATAATATTTCAAGATGAAGTAATCATTCTAATGTCACTGTGATTTTTTCATGTGACTCTTTTAGTCATTTTAGTTTTGGAAACTGGGGAGAAATCTGATGGAATTTTCCATGAAAACAGTATAGGTGGATGTCTGTCAGTGAAGCCACTGCTGCAGCACTGTTCCTGGAGTTGAGGAGGGGTGTCTTTCTTCCATCCAAAGCCTGGAAATCTTCAGCCAACCTGCATATCTTGCACTTGTTCCTACACAGCTTTGAGAGCATACGCTTCTGTTCATAGTAGATATAAATACTAACGGAGTCTCAGAAATGTTCAAACAACTATGTGCATCTGTGAACCTGAAAACCTTCTGGGATGGATTTTAACAGGTGTAAATCTGCTTCTAGTTCTGGTGCATCTGTGCAGATGCCATCTCTGCAAAGCCCATGCATACAGTTCGATGACTTCATAGAAAGAAGAGGCTGGCTGCCAAGAAGAATTAACTCCATGTCTTGTGTCAGTTAAACAGTTTAATTGGCTTTCACACCTAAGGCTGAAATAAAAACGAGCTACTACTTGTCACCATGCTCTGCGAGACTGGTCTCTTTGCAGAGTAACACACATCTATCTGCTTCAGAGGGAATTTATGACAACACTGTGACCTACTACACTGCAGTTCAGCTGCCTGACCCCAGAAATGATACCCTTGTGCAGTGCAGAGGATTTGGTCATCTCACACGCATACTCTATGTCCAGAATAACCCTGACATGGTTTCTTGTGTGCTGGGTGGCTGCATTCCTTACAGGCTTCTTCCTTCCCAGGATCTGCAATGTAACCATTCTGGGGTGTGTGTGTTCTCTTTCCAGCTGGCTCTGAAGCAGGTGCCAGTGATCTGAAATACTGGAATAGAGGCTTCAGAATGAGATCTTGTGCAAACCCATGAAGAAACCTGGCTGCGAACTCAATCAGCACCAGAGAGGAGAGGACTTAGCATGCAAGAATAAAAAACAAAACAAAACACTCAAAGGAAGACAGGCTGGTGTCCTCATAGTTCAGCACAGTGGAGTGTGAATTAAGTAGAAAAAGGATAGATGGAAAGACCAAAGAAAGGAAAACAGAGATGAAGTGACTGAGAGGAAGGACTGAAGGGAAGGGCAGCTGGGGAACATGCAATTCCTCTCCAACTTGAAGAGGTGGTGTGGGAGAATACCAAAGCCAATACACATTCCACAGAACAGACATCTCAGTTGACATTTACAGAGTAGGGGTAGAGATTGTGTTTCTCAGATTATGCCAGTTAAGCAAATCAACTGAAGGCAGGAGATTTTCCTCAGCATCTCTTTTAGAACTCTGGAGAGCACAAATGCAGAGGGAGTTGCACTTTGTCATACTTTGGGACTGTTGAAACAGCCAGGCTAGGACTAGAATATGTAGCCCTTTCCAGCCCTGCATCTTATCAGAAGTGTTCTTCGTCCTGCTGTGCCCTGTCATTAAATGAGAATATCTATTCAGAGGAGAGGGGAAAACAAACAAACAAACAAAAAAAATCCCGAACAAAATTAAATATTAATATCTTGGATAAGTCTGCCAATAAGATCTCCCTAACAAGTGACCCCATGAGTCAGGGATGATGTTTCTTCACATGGTTTCATTTCTTTTTGTTTTTACATCAGGATGTTAGTTTTTTCATAACTCAGCACTCAGCATCAGAAGGTCATTTGGGGCCATTACTAGCACATATTTGAACAAGTCAATGGCTCAATGCTGTCATTAGCCATTGAGTAGTATTTACAAAAAAAAAAAAAGCCTGTCCTGCCAAAAATATGAAGTTTAAATTGATCAGTGTGTCATTATCTCCTTAAAAATGTAGATGAAACAAATCAGTTCATCAAATGGTTTTTGTCTTTGATATGTTGCTGCTTTAAAATTTTGTTTTGAGACATTCCAAGGAGAAGGAAAAGGACAAATGAATAGTTTTTCAGAGCTGTCAGACCATACTATAATATACCTGAATGTATCATTCATTTCTTATGGTTGCATTCTCTCAGTAAAGCTGTCTTGATACCTCATACCTCCTGCTGATCTTAAGACATTTTGACATATTAGTCCTTGCAAGCAATATGCATTTTTTTTAAAAAAATAATTCCTAAGACTCTTAGAGTCACTGGAAGGATTTGAATGTATCTTTCAAACTAAATAATGACTCAGAAGGCTATCTTGAACTTCATGTCAGTACAGATGTCTTTCTCATTTTCTAATCATTAATCTAACATTTCTGTAACTGACCTAGTCTGCTTCCATTTATGTCATATGAATTGTTGTTTTGCTAATCTCTATCACCCTGAACAACAGAAAGAAGTATGCTATTTTGAAGAAAAAAAAAAAAAATCTGCATTGAACTTTTTATTGCTACTCTCCCACAGCCTTTACTGTATTTTTATATTTCTGATGTCACAGGGATGACTTTCAAGATAGAGAGTTTCACTGGAGGTATTAATGACAGTGAAGTCAAATACTTTCCGTAGAAATCCTACACTAGCTCTTACAACATATGCCACAGTGTGCTCCCTCTGCCCAAGCTGTAGAAAGTTTTTCAGCAACTTGAATCCCTGTCCCCTGCTCTGTTTTCCTCTTCCCTTTCTCCCTGATAGTGTTTCTGCTTTTCTTCAAGCACTTGACCATGCAATTCTTTGTGCCACAGTTTGGGAATATCTGCAGCATGAGTGTTGCTTTTTTCTCAGTGACAAAGTGGTTGGCAAATGGCATTAGGCTGTTTAGTGTATGTGGGGGCTTTGGTTGTTTTAAAGATGTCATAACTTTCTAAAATAATTTGTATTTCAGGGTAATGATACTGGGATTTACCTGTTGTGATGGGTTAACTGTTTCCCAGCTCTGGTAAAGATGTCTGAATTAAAGAAAATGATCAGACTAGAACATGCTTATTACAGAAGATTTGTTTTTGTAAAGCAAGGCTTATCACATTCATTCTTTTTTGGTTTTGGGAAAGTTACAGGTGCTCTAATTCATTATATATAGACTTGATGCACTTGTCACACCTTTGTGTGTGTGTGGGGGGGTTTACTGCTTACTTGAACTCTAATCTCTTAGGTCAATAATCCCTTTCTTAACTTGTGTATGTAGAGCTCTTAGTACTGTGGAGCTTGGTGTCATTTGACAGGTCTCAGCATTACCATAATATATGTAATTAAAAATCATCAAGGGATTCTCTGTAGGTTTTTTAGACTAACTTGCAGCTACAAAGCTTACTTAAGCTTTGTGATTCCCCTCATTATTTAGCAACTCTTATATCATTAACATGATGACAAATGTATATGTATTTTAATTTTGGAAGCTTCATATTTCCAAATATACCATTTTTAAAATTCTAATTTATCTGAAGGTTAGAAAAGAATGCAATGCAAATAGTGTTTGAGAACTTAAAGGCAATGAGTCTTTCAGAATCTTCATGCTCATGATAAAGAGGAAAGCTTAAGAGGGTGTTAAGGGGGTATGGGAAATATCCTCTTCTCTAGTGCTTGGGGGCACAAGATGAAAAGCAGAAAATAAGTTTGTCGTTCTCTTTTTCCAACTGTAGTGAAGTCATTACATACTGGAATGGTTCCTAAAGCATTTTCTGTCATCTAGACCTTATAATACCAAATTCTTGGGTCAAAGTAGTAAGTGAGTTGGGGCAATGGTGATTAATGACTTGAACAACTGTAGGTTTTATTGTGCATTTATAACTAGAGTGGTATACCTTTGATATTCTCATCAATGTTTTTTAGGGCCTTGAGGGCTGCATACCTCTTGGACCCATTGTAGTCCTTGAGGATGGAGAAAGATTTAAGAATCTTTCTATGAAGGTTCCTCTTTAGGGGTGAGAATGAAATTGTCACTAAGTTCTTAGAGCTGCTTCCTCCCTTGCCACAACCAAGTTGCATGTCTTGAACAGCTTGACATCTGGTTGCTAAGTATGGAAAGACTTCTGTGCTCCATAGAAGGCTAACATATAGGGGAATATATTTGTTATCTCACCTGTCTCCTGGGAAGAAGAGCTGAAGGTAAAATACCATCTTTGAGAGGGTACTTTACTGTAGGTCACCTCTCATGATGGAGTGCCATACCAAAGGGCAAAATTAACATCTGAGGAGCTGGAATGTATTTTTTTTTCTCTTAATACTGTAAAGTGGAACAAGAACACTTTCATTCTTTCATTTAACATGGGACAGTACAGAGTTCTCAGTTTAATGGGGTATATAGGAACATGTGAATATATGTGTGTAAGTTTGTTGCATCTGTGTGAAGTAGATAGATATACAGGCAAATAGCAATAAGCAGAATTTACTTTATGTAAACATGAGGAACAAGGTACACAGCATAAGCTGCTAGTTTTTAATATTTTTTTTCATACACATTTCATGTATGTGTTTACTAGGAGAGATATGTTTTATCCGTAAACTGAGGCAGACTTAAATGTTGCTTTTCTAAATCTTCCTAGAGCATAACTTCTAGTGGGGGCTGGATCCAATGTGCTGTATGACAGGAAGAGCTGTAATTAATACATGACTGGATGTGTGTGTGTCTTGGTGAGGGTTATGATTCGAGAGTTGAGGGCAAAACAGTGGTTAGCTTTTGCTTTGCATCTGTGTCTGCATACAACACAACTTACTGTAATTAACCTTGTGTGGGAAAGAGACTTGGACAATAACTGAACTCCTTTGATTCACTACTTTTCTGTTCTGAGAAGCTTTGGGAGTTTCTTGTGTTCTCTAAAATGTATTTACTGGGAAAGGGATGTAACTGTTACTCTCTGGACATGTGCTTGACCATGTCTTCTGCCTGTTCCTGTGTGTCTCTGTACAGTAGGGTTACGTTATTCTACTGCAGTTCTGACTTCTGTTTCCCTCCTTCAAACTGAGATTATTAATAGGGATTGTATTAAATTTATTGGATTAAAATACCAATGAAGTGTGGGGCAGCAGATTCCCCAACATGTTTTACAGGGCTTCAATATTCTCACAAAGTTACCTTGCTTTTGCTTTGATTCCTGTCTTGAATTTTACAGCAAAGCATGGGTGATTTGGCTTTACCCATGCTTAGCAAAATTTCCATTACTAGTGTGAATCCTTTATTAGAAGAGGTAGGACAGTTGTGGTTGTATTGAACAGAAGTCCTTTCTTTCACATACTAGTTATTGGTTTAAGTCAGTATCTCTGGAGAGTGCTTGCAGTTCATTAGTATGACATTTAGCCTATCATAAATTCATTGAGATATTTATGGTACATATTTTAGCTGAGATCGTTAACAGTAGCATTCTTCTGTTCAAAATGTATATGGGAAAATATTTGATGAGAAAAGCTGAACAGTCTTGATGAGTAGTGCAATAAAAATAAGTTCAAACTTTAACTACTAAAGTTTGTCTTTTTCTTAACTTCTGTTATTACGAGGTGTAGTAGCTATAGCCCATTTTTCCTAGATTGCCCTTTTGTGGAAAACTTCTGTAACACTTCTGTATGTGACTAGTGTATGGTACACTGAACATATGACCTTGAGAACAGGTAAAGCAAGCCTAAAGAGCTGTTTGTGCATGAAAAAACAAAGGACAAAACCTAAAGGATCCAAGCGAGGTCATGCAGAGAAGCCTACTATGAATTTGACAGGTGGATACTATTATTGCTGTTTGACACTAATCTCTACAGAAGTCCAAAGCACAAAATTTTGGACTTCTGGAGGATGATTTTCTCTGTGCTCAAGCTGAAAATATAACACATCTACATATACTGTTCATTTTTCTGCAATCACACCCTGACAGTACAATTCTTCAAGTTTCTGAATATCAGTTAAATATAAGCATACTGTATCACAGTCTACTCGGGAGACTTACGTGTATCAAAGCAATCTGGGGACAGAGAATGGAAGTAGAATGAAGGTCTAAAGACCATTTTTATTTTTATTTTTTTATTTTTATTTTTATTTTTTGCATAGGTATTGATGGATTCCAGGTGACTTTTGTTATAAAAGCTTGTTAGCCAGAGATCATAAGTAACATATTATAAATTCTCAAAATGCCATTTCTCCAGCTGCCAAATATGAGAGATGCTAGGAAAATAGAGAGGGAAAAGATAAGTAAAGCATAAACTATGATTTTTGAAAATTTCATTTAAATTTTAAAAAAAGACACTATCTGAGCAACCTAACAGTTGACCTGTATGCCACCTCTTCATCCTTGACTGCAGGAGATGTTCATGAATGAGACCTGAGTGCACTTGCCCTCAGATAACATCTTCAAGAGGCCTTTCCTTTCTTGTTGCTCTACAGTCCTAGCGTGTAGTGTTGATGCTGTTATTATCTCTCTCTTCACCTTAATTATATCTGTGGTAGTAGGGACCACACTTGCAGTCAGTGTTGTACCTTGTCTCCTGGGAGGTCAGCACCTGACTGTCCCTGCTTGTTGTGGTGGGGGAGTTGGACTAGGTGACCTTTGGAGGTCTCTTCCAACCCAGACATTCTACAAATCTATGACAGCTAGCTGAAAAAGATGCATTCACCTTGGTATCTTTAATTTCCCGTTGTCCTTTCCCTGGTTTACTTCTACTTCTCCTTAAAGTTTTGCTTTCTTTTCACCTCTGCTCTGCCTTCTGCTATGTTATAATAACATCGTGCCTTTTCATTCCATTCTTATCTCATGTTATGCTGTGTTTAAACTTTTATTTTTTTCCTCCTTTCTGGCACCTCTCCTTACCATTGTTGCTGCTTTAGCTATTTAGCACCATCTACAATGCAATAGCTGCATGATCATCTCAGACTGGAGCTCCAAAAGGAAGCTTGTACCTGTGTAGTGGTGCGGCTGCATTGCATCCCCTGGTGGCCAAGGCAGCCGTGGTGCTGGCTGTGTGGAGGGGCAGTACCTGCTGGAGCAGCACTGATCATGGATCTCTGAAGAGGACATCCCTCTGAAGAGGAGTCTCGGGGCAATGGGTGTTAGTAGAGTAGATAGGAGTTAATAGTTGTTTTAAAGGGAGAGTAAGACAGATCTGTAGTTAAAGCTGTGACTATTTGTGTCCCATAGATCACATTTTAAACATGAGTTTGAGGGTAGACTAAAACATTCAACCTGCGAGTAGTGAGTCCTACGACTTTCTTCTACAACCAAAGACTGGCTCTTCAGAGGGAGAAGAAAACAGGGAGCTACAGTGTGTCGAAACAGCTGCACGGTTAAATCTAAGCATGCTAAACGTTAACATTATAATGGCTTTAGCCAGGAGCCATCAAACATTGCCAGAAAAGAGTCCTTGCAGTCATTGAACAAGCAGAGGAAGTGGGGTAAGCATGCCTGCTGCTTCAGAGCTGAAATTGGCCCTGCCCTATATGCCTTGCTCTAATGCATAAACATACTACATGCTTATAGAATGTGTAAGACATCTGCAGCTAACAATGACATTTTAAAGAAACTAAATAAATTCTTCAGACACCACATAAAATACAAGTACTAGTATTATTGTCAGCATAAGGGAATGTAGTATTTACTTGGAAGTAAGGGTCATCTTGCTAAGTCATCAGAGTCTACATAAAACCCACGTAAAGTTTCATGGAGGTTTGGGGCTGCCAATCCCAACTGCGTGAGAATGAGTCACATCTTCCAAGATCCCAAGATTTGTTTAAAAATTAGATTTATTTTTAATTTAGTTTCATTTTTATTTGTCTTTCTATGTCAAAGCTGACTCATTTTTTCCACTGTTTTTCTGTGATCATTTCTTGCTAGCAATGCCCACCTCTCCTTTTTTATTTTTTTTTATTTATTTTTAAAAAGGAAGAGACTTCTATCAAGAATCCCAAATTTCAGACATGTAGCAAAATCATGTAACAGCTGCCAACTCAAGTTGACAGCTAATTATCAAAGGAGGAGTAGGAGGTTATAGAATAAAGCAAGATTAAGCTAAAGTTTCATATATGCTGTTTTGAGTAATCAATAGTCACACACTAGAGAACAGTGTCATTACTGCAACAATGTTGGGTTTTTTTTAAGGACTGGTTAAAAAACTAATCTGTTCACAAAAAAATTGTCTAATATTTCTACATTTGTGGCAATTTACTCCAAGTATTTTGCTTTTCCAATAGCTCTTCTACCCTTTCTCCCATCCTTTCACTTTTATAAAAAACAAATGAGGAAATAAGTAAGTCTTAACTCTATAAACTTATGGCAAAACACTAAATTGGAAAGGCTACATACAAAGTTTTATTCCATAATCTTCAGTTTCTCCATGAGGAATTATGTGACATTACTGCAACTGCACATTGCGTCAGATAAAAAACTGTCTCTAATGCTCTTGGATTTACTTTTCTTTTTTAAAAAAAAAAAAAAACCTCTATCAAATATCCTTCCTCACTAGAATGGTCTTGAAAAAGTTCTTCCTAAGAGTCAGAAGTTCTGTGCAGACCACAGTTGTGACATATTGACACAGCACATCCCAAAATGAGGGGATGCAGGGCATGGGCGCCTGTCTTGGTTAGAAATTTATGATTTGAGTCCCAGCTTGCAAATGATGTGCCTTTTGCTTTTATAATGGGAAGAAAGTGGGGTTTCTTTTTAAAGGCCTCTTCATAGCAGAGGTTAATTTTTAACTGCAAAACCAGTCTGTGGTGGATTTTAGTGGACAGCAGGTATTTGCTATGGTTGCAGAGGTATTCTGAATGTTTTTATTCCATGTTGAAGTTAGTCTTCTAGATGACTTGAAATAAAAAATTTCCAAACAAGCTCCCTGCTGGTATTTCTTTAAAGGACGTCTTTTTTATTGGAAGAGATGAGTTCGGTTGTGATGTACTCAAGCACTGTGGAAAGATGGAGCATTCACTTCTGCAAAACTTGAATTTAGCCTTCCATTTAAATTTTTTATTTAAATGAAATTTAAATTATTACTCTAAGTAAATTACTACTCTAAGTAATACAAGAAAATTATTACTCTAAGTAATACAGTAGTTCTCTAAGGATTTTTTCCCTTGGTCAAAGACAGGCAACTAGTTTAAAACCAATTAGATAGATATATTAAAATATACAACTTTAATGTTTTAGTGAAGTGATGACTTTTTTTTTTTTCCATGGTTTTGTTGCCTCAAATTAAGGTGGCACCAACTGCCGCCTGTCTCTGCATCACTTGTACATAGTCTGAAGAGGTATCGTTCACCAATGAGAGTGAAGTAAAGTGTCCACTCAGCTTGATGGGGCAAGGCATATTTCTCAGCAGCTCAAGTTCAAGCCCTACGCAAAACTTGCACCAAATCAAAAAGGAGCTTGTGAGAACATTCCGTTTGCTAGATCTATTGTGCAGAGATTTCTTTTCTGCTGAACTAACTGTAGATGAGAAACATGCTTCTGGGTAAGTAATTCCATGTGGAGGCTGAAATCTGTCTTTCAACTAGCTACATAATAGAACGCTGTATGTTTGCTCCAGCTATATGGAAGGAAAAATACATGCACTGTTTTACTGATTTATTTTTAATAGCAGTCCATTAGTGAAAGCTGGACTCATTTGCTGTAGTTTAGGAACGAGTAGTTGAATTAGGAAATATTAGTGCTGTGGATGTTTGTGATCTATTTTTTTAGATACTTTTATCTTTAGGTAGACTATTTCAGAGACATATAAATGCCAAAATCAGCATTTGAACTTCATCTTTTTATTTTTTTTTCCCTGTTCAGATGGTAATCATGACATTTTCTGAAGGAAGGCTCTAAGAATTCTTGTTAGCAAGCCCATTGGAACAATGTATTTTTTCTATATTAAATTAAACTTTCTTATTTGTGAGCATACTGATAGTTCACTGTAAAAATTTAATACTTGATTATTGTATGTCTTTAATTTCCTTTTAGCATTATGCTGCTAAATCCTGTTGACTGATATTAGGTTATAAAATAGTTTCAATAACCATAAATAGTAATAGCATTTCAAATAGGGGACACTTTCATATGTATTTTAAAGAACAACTTCAAATTATTAAGCTCATGAAATGTTAATATGTTGCAGATTACAGTGTACTGCTTAGCTGTAATATTAAAAATGTGCATGATGCATACTAAATTCCTCTTAAGATGCCTTGTTAGGTTGAGAAGATAAATGCTCCCCTTCAGTCCTCAAGGTCCTGTTTATAGTTAGATGATGATCTTGTAGATAACTTTTTTTTCCCCCCCCATACAAGGCAACCTTGTCTGGAGGAATGTCATTGGTATTTTTTTTTATGTTGAAATAAATACTAACAGAATTTCTCAGCTGCTGAGATTTGAATGTTATAAAATACCTTCTGCTCTGTGTAAGTATGGGCATCCTCAGCCTGTGGCAGGTTCCATTTCAGAGGTTTCCAATGCTTTTAAAATTACTTCTTTTATGTCTTTTTTTTTTTTTTTTAACTAAAACCGATATGCATCTGTTGTCCATAATTTTTGGTTATTGTCACCTTCTTTAAACTTTTTAAAGGCATGAAAATGGCCCAGGAAGATGTTTTTGTTAGGCAGAATTTAGGATTACTGTGCAGCATTTAGCTTAGTCTAGGTAAATTGCTGAGATTTCAACAAATCAGGTTGCATGTTTGTAGATGCCTCAGAACTGCAAATACAGTTATTTCAATAAGCATTTAGCCCTTGTTCTCTTTCTCTTTATATATGTCTGTGACACTGTGCTTATTTTTAGTTTGATGATGAGAGTTTTACAGTTTGGGTGCTGAATTCTTTGTAGTAGGGAAATGTTCTCTGATTTTTCTGGACCTTTGCTTGCTTCTCTATGTCACTGTTATCAGACATATTAATCAGAATAATTTGCTGTGTTGCAAAGAAATAAAAGTTGTAGAAGACTTTAACAGAGAAGTCCAAGAGAAATTTGGTGATTTGCTTCCTCCTTTTGCTCACTTATGCTCACATGTGATTTCAGCATTCTGAATTTAGAAATGCATTCATTATCTCTGAACCTGGAGCAGTCCACACCTTCCATGCTGCCTTCAGAATGCTTAGTTAAACATCTCTAGTCACAACTTCCCTGTGCTACTCTTACCCTGGTAATGTCTACATTCATATTTATCTTTGGTTTTGCAGTGTGGCTTAGCTGACGGACCACAGAGCGTCCCAGGCTGCCATTCGATGTCCACAGCAAACAGTTATTGGGCAGTGCAGACAGCCTGCAAAAATCCTGGGCTGTTTCTGCCTCCTGAGAGACAAGGCATGGGCAATAGGCAGTCTGTGCTGGCCAGGAATGGTCTGTCTGCTGCTCTTGGCCAGCGGATGGCAAGCCCAAGCTGACATTGTTATGGCAAAATGGCTTGCAAGCTGAGAGAGAGAAGGGAGTCCAAAAATTTGTGTCAAGCCTCTGGGGACAGTTTCAATGTGATGAAAACAGTAGAGAAAATTCTGTCTGGCCAGGAAGCATAAACAAACAAAAGACCAAATAAATACTAATTTAAAAAAAAAAAAGAGAGAGAGAGAGAAAAACCAACCAACCAGAAAACCCAAACCCAATCAAGCAACAAAAAAAGTACAGTTCTAACTCATAAAAATTGCTTTATGCAGAACACACAGCTCTGTTAAACTGAGAGAAAGATTCTTTTGAGAGGGGAAACCCAGTAAAGCTTTGAAAGCTTTTGCACCAAAGATGATAGGAATTTTGGCAAGAGCTGAGCAACACAACTGCTGCCAGATGAGGAAAAATGCCTAACCTCTACTTGTGGCAGTTGACTACCGCCAACCCTGCATTTGGGGAAGCAGGCACAGGGCTCTGACTTATACAGGCAAGAGGCAGCAATGGAAAAGGGGTGTTTGAACAGAACTCTGGGTAATGAAGGTAATCCTTCTGGTAATTCAGAAGTACTCTGCTGTCACTTTCTCAATGGTATTTCCTAATTGCACTAATTTTTTAATGCTTTCTCTGTAGGAAAGGTAAAACCAGCATTACAGGTAAGCAAGAATTTCAGTGATGGGCACTGGTAATGGGCAGTGCATAAATAAGGTTTGTGTCATAGGTTTGTGTTTAAATAGGTGAACATCCCAGATGCATGTACAGATTTCTTGGTTTTGAAGAAAAATATTTGGTGTTCTTCAGTACTTGAAAATTTGGCCTTTGGGAAAAAGATGCCTTTATGTGCTGTAATACTAAAAATGCTTTGAGCAAAGTTTAAAATCACTGTATTCTATAGCTGTAGAGAACATCGAGATCTTTTGTAATGACTTCTTAAAAAATCCTTGTAGTTTCTGATGTATTTGTATTTTAGTAAATTTAGGAGAGATTCATCTGAAGCTGTCTCCATCCAGTACTACTTTAAAGAAACAGGCAAATATAATAATTTCATCACTTAAAGCTGCTTAAACCTGCAGAGCAAAAAGGGCTACTGCTTAAATTTCAGATGAAAGGAGTGTTTTGTGAATTCATCTGCGTCATGCATTCATACCTGAATTAAAATGAGCCATGATGTACGGCACTTTCTTGGGAACATTACATAAACTTCCTTGTTCTAAACCACGCACAAGTTTGAAATGTGTAAACAGAACTGAAAGAAACTTTGCAGTAGTTTCTCCACAAGCAGGAAGCCTAATATTTACACAACAATAAATAGGGTAATGCACACAGAGACAAGGAGCACACTCTCCTACAAAAATTGGTTTTACTGGTAAAAGAAGGTAGGATGCATCTGAACAACAGCTTTCTTTTTAGTTAGATGTGTACTGTTGGGGATGGGTTTGGCTTGAATTCTGGGGAACCTTGTTGGCTGAGATTGGGAGTTGTGAAATTAAAACAAGGGATTGTTTATAGGTATGCTGTATTTGGAACAGTTTTCTCCTGCTTTAATTTCTGGGATTTTGGTCAGGTCTTTCATTGGTGTTTTTGAGAGACTCTAAAGAAGATTAGTCTGATCCTGATACAGTTTGCTTTGGCATAGATAAAGAGTTTCTTTATGTATGACTTACTTGCATCTTCCCGTACTCTTTGCTGTGATGTGATTTCTGTTAGTCCTGTCTGCCTTTAGGGAGAAGTTCTGCCTCACTGTGAGCAGGTAGGCAAAGGGAAGCAAGAACACGACAGACTTCAGTGCAACCAGAAAGGGACAAGAAGAGACAAAGGACAGTATAGTTATTATTTCTCATTATTGTCTGATTTACAGTGCTAATATTATCTGACAATAATAGTTGAGAATTTTCAATTCAAGCAAAAAGTTGCTGAATGCAGGAACTTGTAAGAGGAAGCTAAACCTGTCTTGATTCCTTGTTTCCAACATCCTTTTTGTGTGGTCTGTGAAAAAGGTTCAGTGGGAAGGAATGATTGCTAACAGCATGTGCTACCTGCAAAGAATGGTTGAGAGAAAGGCCTCCCTGTCCTCATACCCCTGGAGGCGACCTGTCCATTTGAAGGAGTGGAGGTATCTGGAGTATTGAGACACTGTGCTAAATTTCAGTTTTGAGAGTAAACATTGTGCTTTCTTACCCTGGTGGTCTTTTTCACTGCTCCAGTTGTTGTACAGGACCAAGTGTGTGAAGGTTGTGGGTATGGCATGAGCTTTAGACGTGCCTAAGTTCTTTCTGAGATTGGTCAGAGTTTTTGGTAGGTTGTTAAAATCTCTCTGGGTCAAAGGTGAGGGTAGGAATGATTTTTAACACTTCAGAAGGTACATCAATAAACCAAAGATTAGGTGGACAGGCTTAGGGTATTCTTCCAAATATCAATGGTCAACAGAAATGTGAGAAGTTCTGAAAAATTTGTAAGAAACCTTTTCAATGGACAGCATCAAGTAATCCTAGTAGTGTGATGTCTACCAGTTTTACCTACTTCAAGCATGCATACCCTCCAGCTATTTAGAATAGCTGTTTTCTGAGATGACTCAAAATTTAAAACAATAATAAAAATCAAAACTAGGCAAGGACAATTTCAGCTAAAGACTGACAAATTATAAGATACTGAAAAACGTGATCTTACAATAAAAAAGTAGCATGCAACCCTTAGTTACTCTAAATGTATTGCCTGCTGTAGTAATACAAGCCAGAAAGTGAAGTTCAGCTTATACTATGAAACTGAATTTAATTTTGTGGTCTCTGAGATTGAAATCCCTGTTTTATTAGGTAATTTAGTTAACAGTCGTTACTAAAGAGAAATATATCTCAGACTTGCATATTTCAAAAGGCAGTGCTCCACAAAGAATTTTTGTAAAAAAAAAGCAGGACAAAACCCTTCAGGCATAGGTCTAAATCAGTGTCCATTGTTTCCTGACAAAGCAGATTTCTTTATTTGAAGAGGTAATGTTTGATATAAGTGGTAAGTGCAGTTATCCACAAGTGATGAGGCATCTCACCAGCATTTACAAGCAAATTCCTTGTAAATTGCTTTTCTTTGATTTTAGCTGATATTTAGACAGTATCTAAAACGTAAGTCCTTGGTGATGCTATGCTTTCTACTAAACTGAAGTCGATGACTGAAGAATCAGATTGTTATTTTTAGATTTTATGACAAGCTTTTCCTTTAGAAAGGGTGATATATTTAAAAAGCAAAGTCCAACGATTACTTTAAAATAGAGATGTGAAAAGGTATAGTGATGTACTACATTCTTTGGTTTTGGGTTTTGTTTTTTTTTCGGTAGTCCATATCTTAAGTGTAGAATCCAAATTAGAAGAATTCTGAACAGGTGGCTAGTTCTTAATCCCAGAAAAGTAGCTAAGGCATTTAAAGTGTTGGGTTTTTTTTCCAGAAATACACTTTAAAAGTATTAAAAAATATTTTAGAGTTTCCTTGTTGCTAAAAATAAATTTTATTCTGTCTTTTTTTAAGATTGAATTTAGGAGGATTAGGGATTGTGTTTGGCAATCACTTCCAGGGCTGCTATTAGGTTGATTCATGTGCTTTGTCACCTGTGTAAAAATTAATCAGTTTATTGATATTAACAACTGCTCTTTATTGATTTGCAATACCATATATTAAGATCTGTCACCATATCATGGTGGCACAGCTCGAACTTAGGTAGAAATGTCAATAACGGGCCTAAAAATATTCTGAAAAGCTCTTTGAAAAGCTACTGCCAGCTTCCTGAAATGACAGGTAGTGGCACAGCAGAACCAGAAAGCAGCCCTGCCTTGCGGGTGGGTGAGGTTCTCTCTGACAGAGAACCAAAGTACTGCATGTACGAGTGAATGATAGAAAAACCATGGCTGACTAGAAAGCAGAAATTTTTTTGTACCTTTTAAGGGCTGAATATTGATCTAGATGTAGAACATTCGATTATGAACTTCTAAAACTTAATCACTTACAAAAAGAAGGCTGCAATTCCTAAAGAAATAGTAATAGTTCAAGGATCTTAATTTGACTATACCTACATGCATTGCATATCTCTTCAGATTTTTGGTAAGTACGAAAAACCTCATAGAAATTTATGAATTCTATCCTGAGAGGTAATGTCCATAGCTAAGGCTCTTCTTAAATCCCTGCTCTCTCCCTTCCCACGTTCTTTCAAAATCAAGAAGCTTAATTTAGTTTAATCCAAAAAGACTGTATATTTTCTCTTGGGTTGTCCCAAATCTCTAGAACTACAGATAACTCAGTAAAGTGCTTCTCTGTAAATAGAGAATTTGTTAGTTAGGGTGCCTGGGAAGAGAGGCCGTTTTGGATGTGTACCTTTTAAAACTTCAGGTTATTGGTAAACGTGAGTCAATGGCTGAGACTGAGAAGGAAAATTTTACAAGTGAACCATTTGCAACTTATTTATTTTTAGTGTGCTGTCTGAAGAGAGGAAGAGATGTGAGAACAGGTAGGAAGAACATTGTGGTAGAGAATCATGGAAACAGAGTGGTTTCTGGAAAGAAAAGAAAAAAACACAGAGGATAGGGATTTTTAGGGATATCAGTAATTCTGGGCAAAGAGACTTTACTCCAAGCTTGCTTAGAACTATAGGATACTAAGGGCACTATAGACATGAAAAGAGAGCAAAGAGTTCAAAGCTTTTTGAAAGGTTGATGATTAAGGGTAGAATCAGTCCTATGATTTAACTGAAAAAGTAATTTCTGTGCTTATGTGGTTTTGATGGCACTGAAAGGACAGCTGTTCAGCCAGTAGAAGATGCATGGAATACTTGGAGGTAAAGCAGTAGGGTGTCCATCTCTCTTTCCTGGCATTCTTATAGCTTGTGGTATGTGTCAAGGTATAAAGCTGAGTGACCAGGTTTTACAAGATCCCCATCGAATGTTGGTTGTTCTTTAACCTTAAACTGATAAGCTGTAAATCTGGTTTTGTTGAAATTTTTGCTGCTTACTGCAGTTGGCCTCTGAAGTATACAATACAATATTGTCTATTGTATTATATTGTATATATTTTATATTGATATATTGTATTTTTGATACGCTTTAAAATAAAAGGCTGATCAGCATCTCCATTGCCTATCAGGTATCTAACGTACTGCAGGTCAGTTTGTCATAGGGTGTGTGCTTCAGCTCAGAGTGTCTTGTGGCTGGCTTGCTCAGTCTTTATTCTTTCTACCTGTGTGAACCTCTGACACTAGTGGAATTAATCTGACGGACAAGAGCATACGTGAGACTAGAAATAGGCTCAGCAATCCACAAAATCTGGTCTTTGTCCAATTTAAATGAAAAATAGGTTAAAAGGGGAGGCATTTTAATTTTGACTCCGAATATTGAGTGTGAAGGAGTCCATGGAGAGTGATGTGTGGTAAAATCAATAAACTTTTCACTAGGCTTACGCAGTAGTAAAGGGTATAACTTTAAGATCAGCAGAGTTAGAGGCCACGTGATTACTCTGTTTTTCTGTGCTCTTTAAATTTTAAAGCTCTGGTAATTATCACGTTTAAGGTACTTTTTGTAAGTTTGAGTAACAAAAATACATATGAAACACAAGTGAAACTGATTTTGAAATGTGAAAATAAGCTAATTTCATTATTTTCTCATCTTTCTTTAGAAGTCCTAAGCTATTTGACTTTCCTGCCTTTCTCATGGGATATTGTCCTTTTGCTGTATTAAATAGGTTGTTTTGGATATTGATTTTCCCAATATTAAGCCATGGGAATACCACCGATTTCTTTCATCCTCTCATTCCTAATTATCCCCCAATGTATCAAAACAAAGGGCATTCTTTGTTTACAGTATTTATGCCTCAAACATTTGTGGTGCCATGAGGGGTACAGACACTAATTTCCTTTTAAATTGTTCCTAGTAATAGCAGTAGGAATGATGTTCTATGGCCGTAGTTAAGGGTTTTAATAAACTCATTAAAATATTTATTGTGAAATTGTCTATATCTAGTCAACTCATAGGTACCTTTCGAACAATGCTTTCCTGGCAGCGTAATTTGGGGTTGCTGTCCTGGTCACCATGTTCATGAAGGTGACATTCAGTATTCTGCTGTTTGGTTATTGCTGTTCCTTTGCATGCAGTAACCTTGGAGTTACTTTTAGTGGCATACTCTGCACATATGTGGTGCTTTGAAACATTTTGAAAGGCCTTTAAGACAAATGCTTACTTCTAGCAGCTGTAAATGGTATCAGTTTACTGTTTTAGCTCTCTGCTCTTGGGACATAAAATACAGTGCCATTTTTCTTTTTGAGCCCATGTTCAAGATTGGCCATTGAGAAATAGTATCAAATAATTAAAGTGATGAGATTCTGTTACAGCTTAATAATAGTAAAACAAATAAGCAAGCAAAACCAACTAAATAACCATTTATCTTCCTCTTCACAAATCAAATTAGGTTAAAAGTAAAAGCTTACTATACTGTAGTGATACTTAAGAAAATAGTAATAGTCTTCATGCCTCAAAGATACGTTACCAGGATCTGAGTAGCTCTTTGAGTTAAAAGAAATTAGTAGTTTTTGTGGACTTGGATGGATGAGCTGATTACAAAAAACAAACAAAAAAAAAAAAAAAAAAAACAAAACCCAGAACAAACAATAGGACTTTCTAGTATTTGATCTAAATAGGAATGATTCATCAAGATACATTTAGCATGCTGAGTCCAAAACCCTAGGAATTAATTTTACTCCTAATTGGAGGGCTAGTTGTAAGATTTGGGAAATCCTTTTGTTATAGCTGTTTGAGAACTAGTTTGAGATGTAGTTAATGGAAGTCTAACAAAACTGAGGATCTCAGCACTGTCTTTGCTTGTTAAAATTAAACAAAGGAAAGACTTCTACTTCAAAGAGAGGAATTGTTTCCTGTAATTTCAAATACCAGGGATTGAAATCCTAGACCCTTAGAGCAAGGAAAGTGTATGGAAATATTAAGAAACATAGCAAAGTTTCTACAAAGTCAGTATTTTATAGCCAATTGTGAGTCATTCAGTACTTAAATTATATAACATTGTGAATTATGAATACAAATCCACAGGGAATTTTAAGACCTTTCTTCAGAATTTTAAAACACTGGTACCCTAAGGTTTAATTCCCTAAGGAAACATGCATAAATAATGAAGCACCTGATACTGACATCTGAGCAAATACACAAACTGCTGTTGCATCTGGAGTGATTGTTCACACCACAAGAAACAAAAGACTGAAAGATGGATTTACAGGAAGGGCAGCAAGGTTTCCACATTTGAGCTATGGCGAGGACATTTTGTGATGGCTGTAGCAGCTTTGGCATGCTCTGCCCCGAGCCCCTTGCTCTGAGCAGCAGTGCAGCTTCTCTCTGCCAAACGTCCTGCAGGCTTTCTGCATCTTGCCTTCACACCAAGGAATCCCTTGTCCTACTGACTAAGGTGCAGCAAGAAAGTGCTAAGCTGATACAGCAAGATAAGAGTTAAGCCTGTGCTGCTTGTGTTCCTTGCTAGCAGTTGCTAGATGATCTGTGGGTGTGTTTGTCAGTTTCTGCATAATTCTTAATTTTCACAATTTGTTTGCTTCCCTTCTAAATCTTTATATGTCTGATCTCTACTCTTTGTCTCAAATACGTTTCTTCCTCTGCATTTGAGTAGCCTGAATACCCTACACCTTCATCCCCCAGTTTATCCAGATATAGTCCTTTTGTATTTCAGATACTTAAAATTGAAATCCTAGGCAAACCTCTACCAGTGCAAGTCAGCAGTCTATCATTATCACAGGGCATTAATTTTTTTTTTTTTTTTTTTAGTTGTGATGTGAAAGAAAGACTCATGCTTTTAGGAAGTTACATGTCTGAGTTTTTCTCAGGTGTCCTGAAAAAATTAAGATAGACTTCACATAGATGACAGTACAGTGACTCTCACAAGGCGTTTATAAGTTAATTACTGTGAATAACTGTTAAGCTTCAAATGCATACTCCTTCCTATTCCTCATAGTTTCTGAATATATGTTAATCTTCAAATACAACTTGACCTAGAAGTTATCAGTTTCTTGCTTTATTTGCTTTTGAGTTCCATGTGGATTTTTTTCATTGAACAATCTTTTCTAAAAGTCTTCCTCCCTATAAAATGGTCTTTACATATAACCTTTTAAATTTAAACCTTTTATTTCCTGCCCTGTCACATGTTTCTTTAAATTGTGTTTCAGAGATGATTTTTGTCTCCCAGGGTGAGAGCATTTCCAAACATATTTGAAAAAAATGCCAGTGAGACTGAGCTGAGACTGCCACTCAGCCGTTTTTCTTTTTCCATTGAGTTTTACCTAGTTTCATGATGTGTGGACTTTTCCCTTCCATTCAGGCTTGACTATGGTGGCAGATGGATCAGAAATGACATCGTTTTATTAGTGTATTTATCTTCTCCCTTCATCCCTCACTTTTAGAGAGATGTGGAACTGGGCTTGGCAGTCTGTCAGAAATCATAGAATGTCTGGGCTGGAAGGGACCTCCAAAGGTCATCTAGTCCAAACCCCCTGCAATAAGCAGGAACATCTCCAACTAGATCAAGCTACTTAAAGCTTCATCTAACCTGATCTTGAAAGTCTTCAGGGATGGGGCCTCCACCACTTGTCTGGGCAACCCATTCCAGGGATTGGTCACTCTCATACTGAAGAACTTTTTCCTAACATCTAACCCGAATCTCCCCTTTTCTAGCTTAAAGCCATTACCCCTCATCCTGTCACTACAAACCCTTGTGAGTAGACCCTCCCCTGCTTTCTTTCAGGTACTGGAAGGTTGCTAAAATGATGTGCCAGACTGAGTTTTTCTGTCTGTAGCAAGACCAGTGTGTTGGGTCAGACTTGTCAGAAACCAGCAGCTGCTGCATCATTGGTGGGGTGACGCCCAGGTCCCAGCCTTCTGCTGGCCTGATGGATGCCCTTCCAAAGAGGGGGTGGTGTGCTTTTGTCAGGCATCTCTGTCCCAGGCTGTTAATGCCTCAGAACAAGATGCCATAGGAGGAGAGGAGAGCACTCTCTTTTTGGAACATGTTCCTGTCTTGTTGGGCATCTGCCTAGGTGACTTGCTCAAGATGTGCAGTCTCTCTGTGATTGGACAAGAAATAGAACAGGACCTGCTGATGCAAAACTGAGGCTGGGATAATGAAACTCCTGAGAGCAGGCAATAAGCTTGTTTAAAATGCTGTCTTGCCCTCTTTTTGATGAAGTTGCTTTTATGTTTTCACACCTCTTTGTTGTGATCATTTGCATCCCTGAGACCTTAGGATTGCAGATGAATGCTGAGATGCTGAATTAAATAACTGTAATAAAAACATCTTTCATCGTCTCTCCTCTTCTCCTTCAAGTAATAAAAAATATTTGCTCAAAAGAATAAAAAAGTGCTATTCTTGCAGAATTTTATTTTCACTTTAAGCATCTTTGCTATAGGTCAGAGAATTTACAAAACTAGGATCAATCTTTGTGTTTAATTTCAGCTTATCAATAGAATTTTCTCACTCGCGTGGAAACTTCCAAGCTAGAGGAACAGACCTCTGCTGTCACAGCCTGCCTGTTCTTCATAGATTAGCATTTAATATTTTTGCTTCTGTGAGCTCCAAAGTCAATTCAAGGCTTCTTACAAAAGCAGATTTTGTCCAATGTGAGTAAAAGATCACAATCCTCAGTGTGAAGTGTTCTTTCTGAAATGTCAACAAAATGTATTTTGGCACAGAGGCCAGGTTATTGAAAGCTGTGGGTTCACAAGGGGCTTCTGTAGAGGTAAAAGGAGCTGCACGTGGGATGTCAGGGCTGTGAGGAGCAAAGGCAGGGAGGACAGACACAATTCAGTGACTGGGAAAGGCACGCAGGAGTCATTCATCAAGGAGGTCTGGTGAGAAGGCAGAAGAATCATCTTTATCTCAATCTTCCTCCTCTTGTGCATTATCCCCTATCACTTGCTGTCTTGCTAGAATATTTCCTTCTGACTGTAATATCCTGTACCTCATGGGAACAGGCAAGTAAGGGTCTGCTCGTGGGGCAGGAAATTGAGGAGCTAAAGCTGTTCCTACTGGGATAGGTTTTGTGTTCTGGCTATCATTAAGGTGTTGGGAGAAGGGCAGCCTTGTCAAGTAGAGGGTATGGGGAAGGCTCTTGTGTATGAAAATATTCCTTCAGCTGTCTCTGACAGCTGCTTGCTTTGCCTGCTGGTGGGCTTTGTGGCACAAAACTTGGCTTTGTTGCGTTTGGTCTCTGATCCACTGTATCAAACCAGGAGTAATCTGCTATTTACAATGATCTTTAGAAATCTCTAACTCACCGAGAATGGGATTTAAGATAGAAAAGTATTTAGGTGATATTCATTTTGGTCCCACACCTTCAGTCCACTCAGGAGCAGGAGCTGCAGTGAGACAGAAGGAATTTAATATCTAGGACTGAGAGCTGAAAAGCACCAAGTATCCCAGGGCTGAGTGCCCTGAATTCCCGTCAGCTGCAAGTTATACTGTAATGTGAGTTAATGGATTATGAGCAGAGAGCAGTGGGATTCAGCTGTTAGCCTGAGTGTCTACACATACTCTGTGTAGGAATCAGCTTTTTCTCTATGGCTAGAGGGAAAAATCGAAGAAGAGGATCCTTGATTCTTTTCCTACTTTTTTGTGTTTCTGTGGATGGAGCAGCATTTTACCTAAGTTGGTGAGGAAGATGAAAGATGGAACTTCCTCCTTTCCCATTTTGAGGTTATTTACATAAAGGGAAAAGAAGGTAAGTATCTTGGTGCAGCGACTGTTGTATCCTTCAGGGTATGAGGCTAGAGGCAGCTTCTGCTGTGCTGATGTTTTGTGCCACAGCAGGGAGACAGTCTCTTCTGCTTCTGCTCATTACCAGTAGAACTAGGCTGTGCAGGAGGAAACAAAAGTCTCTGGTTTTTGTGGGCTTTTTTTGGTGTTTTTGTCATTGGTGGGGTTTTTTGTCTTTTTTTTGAGTGAGGCTTTGATTCAAAACTTACTATTTATAATAACTTCCATTAAACCCTGAGACTCCATACCAGCAAGTAGCATCCTGTTACTAAAGAATAAGCATTTCTCAAGCATTAAAATTACTATTCAGCTGTTCTTTTGTCTCCAGGGCAACTTTGAGCATAACAACAAAGCAGTAGGTGATGTTGTCAGCCAGAAAATCTGTAATGCTCAAGTGATTGTTGATAGCAACAAAATAGATGCCAGCGCAGGGTCACAGCCAGTAACAGATACTGCACCTATGTCTGAAGTACTGCATGTACCATTTGAAAGCAGAAGGCATACTAGAAAAAGTAAGGTGGATGCAACTTGCAGTTTTTATAAATTATACATGAGGTACTGTTTTAAAATTCAACAGGAAACTGGTTTACCTTGTCTAATGGAATAAGTTGCATGAAAAGCAAAGAGCTCCTTGTGTATATGATATAAGCCACCGGGAGGGGAGCTCAAGCTTTCTTCCCAGAGTGTTGATGGAACAGAGAACAAATGTGACTTTAGAAAAGTGTGGTCAGTTCCTAAAGATTAAAGTTCTCTTCTAGCTTCAGTGATGATCTGAAACAGGAAACATGTTAGAAAAGAAATGGCAGTGTTTTCCTTACAGATAATAAACTAAGGTTGGGAGGAATTAGCATCAGCTTTTGATCTTAACCCCATGGTGCCAAGGTCCTGGATATTTTACTGACATGTACAATTGAAAATCGTACAGGGGAAAAAAATCCTTGAGAAAATCAGACTGAATGCTGTTGAGACTAGTGCTGGAAACCAGCTATGAGAGAACAATTTCCAAAAAGGGTGATGATAAAGTAGGGAGAACAGTACTTGTAATAGTTTTTCTGGAGTTGAGACATACTGAATGAGGAAATCCAGTCTTAAACAAAAGTAATGACAGATGAATTAATGAAAATAAACCAATATTATTTTAAGTAATTTCTGTCTGATATTTGACAAATGTCTTTGAACTATTGGTGCTTGGTGTACTGTGGGAATTCTGCCTCTTGATATGTATGTATGCATGCCATCAGTGCAGTGTGAACCAGGACACCTTTTGGAACCTTAAATTATCTGAATTTGAGTGCTACTTTCTCCAGCTAATATATCATGTTAGTGTTCTGTATTTTGGTGAGGTGTCACCTCATTTCTTGAATCCGAGGTTCCTGGTTGTTTGAGCTATCTGTTACGAAGGAAAGCTTTCCTTCTTTATGAGAAAGGTGGAGGATGGAGACTGCAACCTGTTCTTCACAGTCTGACTTGACAGCATCACACAAACCCTGCTTCAATGCAGGCAAACAGAGCAGATTTATTCACTGACTACAGCACGAGATACCATCTGATGTCTGTTACAGACTTCAGAGAACTGGACAGATACTCATGTGGTCCTTGGTTACTCATGACCCCAGTTACACCTTTTTGCATCCCTCCTAAGTAAAGACAACATTAGTGTAATAATTTGTAATAATTTGTTTTATTCAAATAATTTAGCCTGCTTACACTGTAAGATGCATCTAACTCTTGCTGAAAGCTAGATCCATAGTTGTTTTCATTTGTCTCAGATACAAAAGCTTTTTGAGCAGTCTTTTGATTTTGGAAGTCCATAGCTATATATGACTTCATAGCTCTGTAGCTTTCTTGTGAACAGTTCAGGATTAGTTTCAATGAAGAAGTAATAAAATTTTTGTCTTGGATATTTTCTCATATATATATTTTAAAAACTTACACAAAGAGCTACCCTTCAAAATATGGACCACTTCAGGAAGTTGTCTTTGTAGTCAGCACTGATGCACACTCTCTCCAGGGGATCTCTTCCAGATGAGTGTTTAAACTTATTTCAAGCTGTAATGATGAAAATTTGAATGGTCTACAGGAGCAGGCTTTTGGGACAGCAAGCCACCCTGGATGGGATGGGAAAAGGAGACTGAGGGAGGACCTTATCACTGTCTACAACTACCTGAATGGAGGTTGTAGCAAGGTGAGCATTGGTCTCTTCTCCCAAGTAACAAATGATAGGATGAGAGGAAATAGCTTTAGGTTGCTCCAGTGGAGGTTTAGACTGGAAATTAGGAAAAATTTCTTTGCTGAAAAGGTTGTCAGGCTTTGGAACAGGCTGCTCAGGGAAGGGTTGACTATTCTTCGAGGTATTTACAAGATGTGTAGATATGGCACATAGGAACATGGTTTAGTGGTGACCTAGCAGTGCTGGGTTTATGGCTGGACTTGATGATCTTAAAGGTCTCTTCCAACAAGAATGATCCAATGGAAAGAGGCAAAATGATGAGATTCTAACCAAAAGTGAAATAAACTTGAGCAGACACATTTGATGAGATCAATTTGGTATGGGTCAAAGAAAGTGTTGGATGGTAGTTGCCAGGTATTAGCTTAATAAAATAGTTTTTATTCTCATGAGAGACAGGATAACAGCAGCACTTGAGACTTAGTCTCCTTTTTGCAGAGTGGTTGTAACATAAGTGATGGAGGCTTTTCTGTACCTCTTTGTTCTCCTGAGAAGGGCAGTTAGGTATGTAGTAGTGCCAAATGTGACTGTATGTCTGTCATGGGAGGAACTGAAGACCACTGGGTAACTCTAGGCTGGCCTCAAGCTCAGCAGTGCCTGTTTAAGTCAGTATCCCTTCAGCCTTGATTCTGTACCTTGACTTATGATGAAATTTTATATCCCATTCCAGTCCTCTTCCCTTTGCTTGAATCTTTTGGAGAACATTTGCTTTCTGACATGTTGTGTATGTCAGAGCTCATGGATTCCCTAAGCTGCTCAACCTACAAGCAAATTATTGTCCCTAAGTCTGGGCCTGTAAGTTCTTCTGAAAACTGAAAGTTGCATACGATTCTTTTTTTGCTGTGTTTTATCACCAATGACAGGGATTTTTTACAAGCCAAATATTTATTTATACTTTTGTAACTGTAACTTCTGTGTCGTAAGCAAAACTTTAAGCAGCAGGATTCCAGGCCTTCAGTGAAAGGTTGACTCTATGTCAATGTTGTTTTCACCGGTATTAGACAGTACAGATCTCTCAAAATCTAGTTGCTATTAAAGAATGAATTTTGGAATGCCTAAGTATTTGTTATAACTTCATCAGTTAGTCTGCTTAATTAACAACTATAATTATTTCCCTTTATATTTTTGTTCAAGTAATTAAAGTTCCAGACTATGAGCAAGGTCTTGATGCTTTTCATTATTTGCTCTTTACTCTGCAAATGTCATGCACTCTCACTGACCCTGCTTTTAAACATTAGCCATATTAGGGTTTTTTTTGTAGTTTCTAGTGGATACTTCTTTACAGTTCACTAAGATCTGTCTCAAAGATGTGATTTTTTTTTTTTTTGAGCTATGCATGTGCACAGAAAACACACCAAATTCCATGGAGCCAGTAGAAGTCATCTTTTTTTTTTCCTTCTGCCAGCTTTTCACTTACCTTTACTTTTCCATTTGTTCTGAGTACTATATATAGTAAAACAATCTTCAAATAATGTTGTGTTTGACGTCACAGATTTAAGGCAGAGTTGTTTTTTAATTTCATGTAGATGAATTGGATGACTTGGGATCGTCTGGCCCTACTTTCCATGATTCAGTGATAAGATTTTAATCAAAATGCTTTGATGTATCTAGTAATAATAGCTGAAAGTTGCCGTCACTCTAGAACAAGTAAGTATAAATTCTTTGATAGATATATTGCTTTGTTGCAACTTGTACAAATCCTGCAGTCCCTAGATGAAAGCCGTTTCTGCTTTTCAGTGATTCAGGTCATGGTAGTTTGCATGCAAGTAAGTTGTTGTGGTAGGTGTGAAAGACATGGCAACTAGCAGCTGTGCTTGGAGTGTTTTGTCATGAAGTTTGTTACAAATGCATTATGGAAAATTAACATTTCAAATCAGAAACAACTTATCTTCAGGATTAAAATAGTAAATCTTATATTTACTGCAAAGAAAAAAAGTGTTGCATGGACAAAAGTTCCCAGTTCCATTACAGCTGTGGAACTTTCCATTTCATGTGCGGTGGTATCATGGTTCTGTACAAGTTGCTTTAACAATAACAGTATTTCTATAAAGTGGAAAATTCCACTTGCAGAGTGAGAAGGAATCTTAGCAACTACTTTTCTCAGATTTGCAACTGCTACCATATTGAGAACTACTAAAATGTTTGTATTGTCAACAATCAGATTTGACAGGAGTGTAAATGTGAAAAGTTTTTCTGCTGTACTTGTCCACAGGGATAGGGACATAATTCCTATCAGAGGGATTCTGTTGGTGTTTGTGGTGTTCTCTGCGTTTTAAATGGAAAAAATTGCAAGTACCTTAGGAAAATAAAAATGCAAATTTCAAACAGAAATAACTGCTCTTTTCTTTTTAAAACTAAAGCTTTTTATTTCTCTATTCAAAGAAATTTAGAGATATTTCTATATATTTCCATGTTATTATGTTAAGCTTTTGACAGCGCTGTTGTGGAGGAAGAACCCATTTTTGTGCTGTAGAATGGATGCGACAAAAACCACTGCACTGGGGACATTGTTGATATAGCTTGTAGCATACGTTTGTGCTTTTGTCTGCTTCTCTTACATTTTGTTTTATTGATCTCTTGACCGAAACTTGTGATAAAACTATTTCTGAAAGACGTAGCCACCTTGAAATCAAGCAAAGCCGTGTTTGTACTTCATAAAAGGGAAGTTTGACACTGGCTATGAATCCCTTATTGCAATTTGTCTTTAACAACTACAATCAAAGTACTCATTGCTGGTCATCTAATCCTCTCCTTGCCAATACAGAATTGCTTCTCTTGTACATATAACACCATTTCATTCAGTCTTGATACAAATGCATGTGCATTTGAGATTCTCAGGTCCTCTTGGGAGATTATTTCCACAGTCGGTTTCCGCTCAAAAAGGCTGCCATCATGAACATTAAATATCACTCAGAATAATCTTGATGTCAAGAAGATTTCCCTGATGCTCAGACCTGTTTTTCTCTGCTGTATCTTTTTATTTCAGTTCTCTCTATTCTCCAAACCTTTCAGAAGTCTTTCAAATACTTGGTCCCCTTCTTGTCTCTATGTCTGTCATGTATTGTTCCTATGGGTGTCTATATTTAACTTTTTGTATTTTCTAGACTTCCCAGAGCTAGATTGCTTATATTGCTTTGCCTCAATCTCTTTTCAATTTGTAAATCCTTTTCAACTTAAAAGGGCCCTGCTGCTCAACACAATAAGCTTTATCAGACAGAGACTGATAAGTCCTGGCTTCATGTAAGGGATACATTGATACTTTGAGCTTTGTCCCTCATGCTGTGTCCAGGTTATTAGGCTTCATGCATGATAGTTTTATGCAGAAGAGGGAACTGAGCTTTTTATTCCTTCACCTTAATGGCTACTCTGGCAGGTCAAACCCTTGCTCTTGCAACTCAAATACTATTTGGAAACACATCAAGCATTTTACTATTTATAACTTTTTTTTTCATATTTCTCACTGCATGACTAAGGTCATCTTGAAAAAACTTTTCAGACAGAATGGCCAGATACTTTTATTTTCCGTAGATTTTTATCTAAACCTTATTTTAACTCTTCACCACTGCCTGATGGATAGATTTATCAATCTGTAATCTATACCTGGCCCAAAATATGAAGATGAGGTGGTTTTAGATTTACAGATTTTCTTCACTGGTTGTTTTTTTATGTTTGGTTTTTTGTTTTTTTTTTTTAATATGCATATAAAGAAATAGAATTACTGGGAAAGCCTCATCTTGCCCAGACCTCTATTCTTGTAGGGACAGAGGTTTAGTCTGAAAACCAGTTGAAGTTTTCTAGTTTTCTAGTTCTTACCTCACTGGAATCCAACTGCTCTTATTATTTTTTTCTCATTCCCATCTTAAGTTCATTTTCCTTATCCTTCACTATAGATACCTACTGTTTTGGAAGTGATATCTCATGTGAAAGGATGCCTACTTCTCAATCTGTGGTGGAGACCTGTTTATTTTTTTTTTCCATGTAGAATGATGGCTCTTCTAGAGTTTGTTGCAAACAATGCTGTTAAACCAGGGAAAAAGAAAATATTTGTCTCTTTCTGGGTGTAGTGTTGTCTGAAGACATACCTATCTTTTTTAATTGAGGTATCAGTCATAGTAGTCTATTCAAATCTGCATTCCACAAAGCACCTTTTATAATAGAAAAGACATCCAGGGATTAAATTTCAGTTTGCATGACTCGTTTATTTGTGTAACTTTTTGAATTGTTTAATAGGAGATGTTTGAAGTTTACATCCTGGGAAAATGATATTGTAGAAGCAGTTTTAAATTAAAAACTGTCTTTGCAAAACTTATGGTGAAATGGACCATGGATTAAGTTTGGGTTTTTTTGATTTGTCACACCTTTAAGGGGTGGAATTAGAATACCTTTATTTTTTTTCCTTAATGTAAACATTCTACCACTGGCAAGTGAACTTGTTCTTTTCCTTTGTGTTCTATTCTCCACTTTGACTACACTTTTAAAACACCTAAGGAATTTTTTCCTTTGGAAGCAGCTAAGGTCATCATACACCCTCCTGATCAAAGAGCATAAAAGCAAGTTAATGGTAAGCTCAGTTGCCTGATCTTCTGCCGTGCTGGCAGACATATGCTATACAGGACAGCCAGCTGACCAGGCAAAGTCAGCATGGGTTTATGAAAGGCAGGTCCTGCTTGATTAACCTGATCTCCTTCTATGACAAGGTGACCTGATGAGTGGATGAGGGAAAGGCTGCGTTCGTTGTCTACCTAGACTTTAGTAAAGCTTTTGACACTGTTTCCCACAGCATTCTCCTGGAGAAACCATCTACTCGTGGCTGTTGGACGGGTGTACTATTTGCTGGGTAAAACACTGGCTGCATGGCTGGGCCCAAAGAGTGGGGGTGAATGAAGTTAGAGCCAGTTGGCAGCTGGTCACAAGTGGTGTTCCTTAGGGCTCGGTATTTGGCCAGTTCTACTTAATATCTTATCAGTTATATGGATGAGAGGATCAAGTGCACGCTCAGCCAGTTTGCAGACAACACCAAGTTGGGCAGGAGGTTTGATCTGCTTGAGGGATCTGGACAGGCTGGGTCAATGGGCCAAGGCCAATGGTATGAGATTTAACAAGGCAAAGTGCTGCATCCTGCACTTGGGCCGCAAGAACCATGCGCAATGCTACAGGTTTTGGAAAGCTGCCTGGTGGAAAAGGACCTGGGGATGTTGGGTCACAGCCATCTGCGACCATATGCCCAGGTGGCCAACAGCATCCTGGCTTGTATCAGCAATAATGTGGCCAGCAGCACTAGGGAAGTGATCATCCCCCTGTACTCGACACTGGTGAAGCTGCACCTTAACTCTAATATCAAATAATTCCAGAGAATTTTTTTGAAAATTCTGGGAAAATTACATAAAAATTCCAAGGGTGTAGGTACTGGCAGTGGAGGTGGAGGGAGACGTTAACAATGTGGGCTTCTTCTATGGGTGATGGAACTGCAGCTGTGACAGCCAAGTTCAGAGCTGCCTATTTAATCACATGCTTAAGGAACTTTAGCTCCTGAATTAGGGACACTGGTTAGAATCCTTATGTTATTCAGCTGTGACTATACTTTGGAGTATGTTTTCATGCTGAAAGACTGTATCTATTGCAGAAAAATATACCATATTTTAAACCCCTTGTGGAATGCATGCTTAAGTGTGAAACTATGGCTGGTGTATCCACAGGAACTTGTAAGACTCAGTGTTAACTAAGCAGCCAGTCTTTTATTCCCGCTTCACAAACTTATCTTGACAAATTTAGCATGCTACTGTAGCAATTATTTATGCAAAGAGATGTTATCATTCAGGACATTTTGCACAGAAAGGAAGGGAGAGCTGCAGCGTGTAGTGCAGAATATGTGGTAATAAATAGAGGAGCAGGTAAGCTGTGATCCTTTCCCTGGGCTGCAAGTCATTCTGCATGACCTGCTTGCTGTGATCCTCCTACTACAAATGCTGCCATCTGTGTACTGTCAAAACTGTTTGCCTCTTTCTGCTCCATGTCCATATATTTCAGGTCTTCTCTGGGTTTCTCTATGCAGCAGTTTAAGAGCTGTTAGTCTGTTAGAGTCTGTAGCAGTTTCTGTCCATGTAGTGTCAAAGCGAAGACATGAAAATATGCTACCAAATATGGTACCTCCTCTTACTGTTGCTTTTCGTTTGAGAAATGCCAGATATAGCTTCTGGCCCCGCAGCTGTTGTTTCTACACAGAGCTCCTCCTGCTTAAGCTAATCGGCCAAATTTCACACTTGTACTGCTGCTAATCCTAGTGACTCCGTGGACTTAAAAGGAATGATAACAGATTTGCAACAGGGTAACAGACCCACATTCGGACCATTTGCTGGAGTTTTGTACACTACACATTGTACTTCAAGCCTTCAGTTTATAAAAGCAGTCTTGCTTCCATCGGTTTTGCAGTTAAAAGGGAAAAACAGAGGTATATTAGATACAGTCTTTCTAAGATTTCTTTGTGTCTAAAAGTATTCCGTGACCTGAAAATGTTAAAAAATAATTTTCTCTCCAATAGTCCGGGTTGCATTTCAGCATTTTTACTTTCCCTGTTGCAGTGAGTGGCATTGTAGCTACTAGAAGCATCAGGAGGAGGAGGAAGCCCTGTGCTTGTAATAGCAGTGTTTTCCCTCCTCGGTGCCTTTTCCCAGTTTTTCCCACCTCGCACAAAGAAAACAGCCTTTCTTTGAATTATGTAGGTTCATCTCCCATTGTTCAGTTTCAAAAAGTTTAGAACTATAAACCCATGTTTTAAACCATATGTTTTCTGTAGAACATGTGTTGCCTCTCAATCAGTAAAGCATCTCTTCTGTCTTTACCAATTGCCAAGTAGGAAGTGAGGTTAAATACATTTGGGTACTCTTGAGAGAATTTAAAAAAAAAAAATAAATGTTTAAACATCAATTCAAAGCCCAGTGACTGGGAATTTAAGCTCATTCTTAAAATGGGAATTGAGACAGAAGGGGGGAAAAAAGAAAGTGAAGTGTTCATTGCTTCATTCTTCTCAGAATGATAGGCTTAATTATTTCCCATAGTATAGAACTAAGGATTTAGAAAGTGAACAGATGAGGGAAATACATCTGCCTCTTCCAGGAGGCAGGCTGGAGCCTGTATGCTGTTTAGATCCATATTTAGCATGTAGGATGCTAAATATCAAATATTGATTATTGCTTGTAAAATCAGAGTGAAATATTACACTTATTTTTAAGTGGTGCAAAGGCTATTTATTAGAAGTGAGAGGTAGTTGCTTCTCAATAGAAATAATAACAGGATAGCTGTCTTGCCTGATTTTTAAGTTATGGAGCAAAATGCTACTATATTGTGGTATACCGGTCAACCAGGGGTGAAACTACTTCTGAAAAGGGGATTGAGTGGATGTTTTTCTGTAAGATACCCTTATCAGGATGTTATCAGTCACGTTATCAACTAAGATGGTGTAATGGTTTGAAAACAAA